>NC_047160.1:25887204-26057204 GCF_009819705.1 Hippoglossus hippoglossus
CAGAATCACAGTTTTGTTGTATTGTCGCCTGCGGCAGAACAACGACGATAAACAATCTTGAAATATTAAGAGTTTGCTTTGCTAACAGTCCCTAGAATCTGTTTTCCCTCGTCCTCGTCACGGTGCAGAACATCTTTGTACCAGTTACACCCGTCGATTCCTCTTTGTCTCCATGTCAGCAGCGGTTCTGCAAACAGAGCCATCACACTGAGAAGCGTTGGATCTGTGAAATCTGCCTCCTCATTTGTTTCCCAGTGACGCTGCAGAGCCGGAGCTGCCAAATGAGGACGCATCCCAGAAAACGCAGTGACATCTGCTGCCTCGTAAAAATGCTGTTATTGCCGTCTTTTATGGCGCCGGATTCGCCTGTTGGACATAAAGCGAGGGTTGGAAGGCTGGGGGGAGGAAAGAGAGAGAGAGAGAGATGATGGCACACGAGGTCGTTATGTGGAAAATCCCTGAGAATGACAGAGCTGCAGCATCTCATCGTTCTCTCTCCAAGTATCTGCTGAGAGACGCCTCGCAGATGCGATTCTGTGCTCAGAAATTAGATTTCCTCTCGTGGTCTGCTTCCGTATGACACTGCCAGCAACAGTAACCAGGGGAAATTCACCGTCTGTCTCTTTTCTGACGACAAATTTCAACAAAAACACAACTTGAATTGAGTTGATTTCAAGCTGTGCAACTGAAAAGGTGCCTCAGACTCAACATGTGACATGAATTCAGTTCGGATGTGTCTGCAAATACAAAAATATGCATATTTTCTTGAAAACGTACAAATTGAGAAGCTTGAAATTGAACTCTTCTTCTTTGGCCTCCAGTGAAACCACCAAACTGCTGTGGACATGAGGACGTTTGTGTTTGTCTCTGTTTGACGGCGTCGCCATCAATTATAAATAATGTTGTTTGAAAAGCACCAAATCACAGATTTCTGAGCCAAACCGATTCATTGGTCAGAGGAAAATATCTGAGCCTTTCACAGATGGACATTATTGCTGATATGCAAAATTAAAATTTTTATTTCACAGAATAAACAACACACAGGGAAGATTATATTTTATCCTTTATTTGTTTTTATTTGTAGCCTATTGTATTATTGGGATGTTTTTGGTTAAACTGTAAAATATGAAGCCTCAGTTACATTTCTTTGTCTTAGGGTTTGATTTCTACCTATTCTCATTTAGGATGGGGGAGAGAGAGGTGAGGATGGGGGGGGGGGGAGAGAGAGAGGTGAGGATGGGTGGGTGGGGGGGGAGGTGAGGATGGGGGAGGAGAGGCCAGGAACAGCTGCAGTGCCAGCCTGGTTGTTCTAATGACAGTAATAACAGCAATATCTACTTAGCAATTATATCCCCACCCACTGAGAGCCACTCGCTTGGTGCTGAAACGCTAATAAAGAAAACATCATTTGTTACCATGGCAACTCTGTAATTTGTCCCACGGACTCCGGCAGCAATTTGGAGTCGGAGCTTCCAGCGGCTTCTCGCCTCACGTCCCGTTCACCTGCTGTCGTACAAGAAACTAATGCACATGAAACACACACACACACGAACGCATTAATGTGTGTGATTCTGAAAGAAATGCAACAACAACAACACAAAAGAGAGCGAAGGACAAAGAGGTTTGTGTTATGTCATCAGGAGTCATCAGTTTCCCTGAGGCTGAAACTCTAACACACACACAGAGAGAGAGAGAGACATCAATTTCATCCAGTGGACAGAGATAAAGATACTGAAGACATATCTCAGAAATACCAACTATTACAAACCTTCTGTAATGTGGCTGCTGAGGCCTCGGGGGGGGAAGCAGACCTCAGATTGAAGATCCACATTCACGCTGCCTGACCAGGCTGAACCACATTATTAGGGCCTGAGTGCCGCATGATGCCGGCTCCTTATCGTTACCTTGTTGTTTTTGTCTTTTGAAACGTCGTCGAGGTCGTAAACATCCTGGAGATCTCACAAGACGTCACACAAACATCCGGTCTCATGGAGAATTATGTGTTTTATGAGTCTTGGGAGAAATTATATAAAATCTGTTAAGATCAGTTTCCCAAAAATACGTTTTGCAGAGCAAACACTTTGTGTGTTAAACACTTATTGATTTCTTTAATTGCTTTAAGGGAATCTGCTGCATAATCAGCAGCTGATTTACATTTTCTCCTCATTATTCTTTTCTCTTCGTGCTCGTACAGGAGCTCGTTTATTACAGAGAGAGACTGTGATCTGCTTTAGGTTAAACTGTTAAATTCTCTTTTACAAAGGCTTCAGAAATATTATCAAATATCTTAAATGAATGAGCCTAAGATTTACTAAACCATCTGAACATTAAACGGTCACGTTAGTGTGTGTTGGTGGAACGACTGTGAACCATCAGTCTGAGAAGCGACGCCTGCAGCAGCGAGACAACAGACTCACAGTTTGTCATATTAAACAAGACAAGGACTTATTCTGTCTATTCTCATGTTCTTCATGGATTTCACATGGATAGAACAACAACGTGATGTTTGCCTGTGACTTTAACCTTGTGTTAGCACCGAGCTACGATCTGCAGCCTGGAGTGTTCCACTGGTTTCTGTAAATTAGATTCCTTTTTGTGGGTTATTCCATCTGAAATTATACAAACACTATATACTCTTATACTGTAACTGCTCCGGATCCCATAACCTCATGAAGCACCTGAGGAGCTTTGAACCATTCGGTCTTCAGCCAGAGTTTTGTCTCTGTAGTGTTGTCTCTCTATCTTTCTCTCTGTTTTTCTTGCTGTGGACCCTGGAGGACGATCTCAGCCAGTTCTGATCCTGTCACATGTCCGTTCTACTGCAGGTCTTCATGTAACGGACGACTTGTTGCTCGACTGCTCTGCAAACGTCCTCGTTGGAGATGTGTCCTCGGAGGATTCTGTAATATCACATTTCAACTGCTTGGTAGATAAAACGGCGGAAAATACTCAAACACGCAGGAGCTTCAGTTCCTCTCTGAAGTTTGAGTCTCGTGCTGCTGTTGTCTGCTCAGCTCTTGAAAGGTTTTCCCGTCTTGACCCTTCCTCCCTGACGATGAGGTATTTGAAGTGGTCCCCAGCTCCTGTCCACTGGCAGCAGGTCATCTTTCCTGGTTGTCATCTCAGCGGTGGGGTTCCATCCCATAACCGGCTGATGTTTCATCCAGGATACTTTGTCAGTCCAGCAGGTTCTTCTTCTTCACGAGCTTGGTGACGGTGCGTCCTCCAACACTGGCAGTGCCAACGTGATCTTCTATCCGTCATTATCCGTCCCAGAAAGATGTTGGAAATCAGGATCTTGAGTCACAGACATCACAGACAAAGATCTTGAGTCACAGACATCGAGCATCAACTGACACTTACATCCGGTTCACGTCACACTCTGAGACTTCACCGCTGAGATCCCAGTTTCCAGCCCCAAACTTTGTTACTTCTCCTCCTGTTTAATTATCACAGGTTTTAATGAGAGGAATCTATTAAGAATAATGGCTCATTCCTGGATCTTTCTCATCAGTGCACTTAATGAACTAAGTGTCTCTAATATTTTATGTGGCTGTATATCATCTTTAACATCACAGTATTTTATATTAAGCCCCTCGTACTTTATATCCCAGCAGATTTATTAACGGATGGCGGCTACGTGGATTCGACTCGTCTGACTTTTAATAGTTTATGTTAATTATTGATATACATGTGCGTATACATGTGTATTTATACTCGTGCTACAGAGACAGAGACAGAGCAAAGTGCTGTGTCAGCAGACGGGACCGGACTCTCTCTCCCTCTTTGTATTTGAGGGATTAAACCTTGGCTGCTGGAGAGTGAGAAGTCTAATATGTGATTGGATGCCTCAGAGTGTTAATGTAACCTTGTGCCGGGCGATAGTTTGATGATTATTTGGCTCGGGTGGAAGGCGAGGCTCAGCGTGACGCAGGCGCCATGCTGCCCCGGCCCTGCAGGGGGACGAGGGGGAAGCACATATTAAGATGGTGCTTTTGGCTGCTGACCAGGTGCACACGCACACACACACACACACACACACAAACACACACACACACACAATATCAAACACTCACGAGGCGCCATAGGTGGCTCTTAATCATATTATCCCTGCGAACGTGCCGAGCAGCATGGTGTCTTAAATACACTTTGGCGAGGCGTGTCATAACAATACACACAGCATGTAAGGCCACACACACACACACAGACACACACACAGACACAGAAACACACACAGACACAGAAACACACACCACATATCTGCACACAATCCAAACACATAGATTCAAGCAGACATGTCTAAATGAACACACTCCAGATGTTGTTAAATGAGAATAAACACACAAATGCACTCACACACACTTGTAGGCGCAGATGTTTCTGTCAGGTTGCCTGCACGCATGACACAGAACATAGACATATGGAAAATGATTGTTTACACTTCATTGTTTTATTATATATCTGATAAAAATGACGGCAGAATCTAAACTAAAGTTGCAATAAACCAGAATTTACCTTTAACTAAAGAATCCCCTTTCCCTGAATCCACAGATATTTAATCACACCCACAATCTGCTGCATCGTCAGAGACGCCAGCGGGCGAGGATGCATACGTGGAGAAGAAGTGCAGGAATTCGATCATCGCGTCTCAGAGAAAACTCAATAGTCAATTCACCAGCTCGGCCTATTCCCCAGTCCCCCGTCCACACTGAAATCAATATGTAATTTATCAGCGATAAAGCGGAGCGTTGCCTCGGGCTGGTTACATGTTGGTTTGTGTGTTTCTCTGTCTGTGTGACATCAGAGACTACACACACACACACACACAGACACACACACTGATCTGGTTAGCAGTGCTACACCCTGTAATCCTGGTCACTGGGATGTGATGCCAGTCTGCAAAAGGCAGGACGCCTGAACTGAGGTCAGATTTACTGAACGTCTCTTTTTGTTTTTGTTGTATATTGATGATTCATTAATTACATCAAATTACACATCACTCACTAGAAAATGAAATCTAACCCAACTTCTTCTCCAATTTCTTTTTTCATATGATAAATTCATGAGTCCAAACAAGGTCCTCTGATGAACTTGCAGTAAAACACTTTGAATTTGTTCATGAATCAATTCATCTGTAACGAAAACTAAAACTAACCACTGGTTTTTGTTGTTAGCTTGAATTACATGGAGTAAAAAACATAACCTGAAAGAAGCCTGTACAGTTGCAGTATTGACATGCTAATTAAATTCTTCCTTTCTATCAAACTGTTGGTGTTGATGCGTCATACTTACTATGTAGGCTACTACACGTGTACTACTTATCGTAGTTAAGATCAAATATGCAACATCTCTGGCTGTAGTGGCACTAACCTGTAAAGCAATTAATTATTAAAACATCCATTAGTCCACTACACTGGTCTTATTTCAACACCTTCTCAATGGAATCAAATTCATGATCCACAGAAAATAAATAATTACTGATTATTTGGATCCTTTTGACTTTTCACTCAGCACCAGCCGTGGGTTAAAGTTTATTTTTAAATTTAGAGGAAGTTATTTATGTTGCTTCAACAAATTCTGAATATTCTCTGTCTTCCTGTGTGTTATAATTTTTTTTTTATAATTGCTTTATTATTTAAAATAGCATCTAAACTTCTGTTCATCCACTTTATAAATAAAACATAATTGAAATGATCCGTCCTGTGTTATTGTAACACACCATGAACCTTGAGGATCCAAAGTCTCTTAACTTCTCTTCTTGTATATCCTCGCGTCTGAAATGAACTTTATTTCCCGACAAATGAAAAGCCACCTGAACACAAACATGATTTTTCTCTCCCCCCCGGTTCCCGTCAAGCAGCCAGACTCCATCAAGCTGTTTGTTGTGACTGTATTACGGCAGGAACCCGTCTCACCTCGGCGTTCGGCCGGGCTGTGCCTGGCGACCCGCCGGGCCGTGCGTGATTGATGGCGTCGTTGGGAGGAGGATTACTATGCCATGATGCAGAGGCAAATTAATCATCCTGACACTGTGGCTGACATGTAATTTCTCCCCTGCACGTTAGCACGGTGAAACCTGCAGCAGGTGAAAAGCTCAAATATGAGCAGTGCTCAGCGTGGAGGCGGAGCTGCATCCAGGCCTCGGCTATTTACACGTTGTATTAACATTTAAATGAACTTCTCTGTAAAAGAGCTGCAGCCTTTCATGGGCGTCGCCTCCTCGCGCTTCACAGTGTGATTCCAGAGGACGTCTGATTATCAGGAGCTGCAGTTTACTCCTCTTCCTCCTGAACTAAGTGAGGAAAGGATGTAACTTTAATAACCTCGTGCAGAACGAGAGCACTTTAGACGGATAATGGAGGAGAGAGTTTATGTCATTGCAGCTGCAGTCTGCCTCCTTCAGATCCTGGTCACGGAGAAAACAAGGCACAGAGGAAAATATCCAATAACACGTTTCCTTTCTTACAATGACAGAATGTGGTATTTGTGACGGTGATCCAAAAGATGCATTTTCTATGATGTAGCCCCAATGGGCGTTTGTGCGACAGAGTATTAGGGAAATGTTGAAGAAAATATATTATATCCAGTTACCACCAGAATCGCACACAGTCGAACACATTCCTCCGCCGAACAATCCCAGAAATGACTCTTATTGCAGAAAGGTTTGTGCATTTTGCACAGAAACATTCACAAAAATGTTGAAAAATGAGCCATGAAGTGATGTTAAAGAAAGTGAAATCTGTCCTTTTAGTTTAATGGTTTCTTCCGAGGCTCCCGTCCCTCGGCTAAGTTGGTGGAAATGGGTTTATTGGTTTTTGATAAACCAATAAACCATCAAACACACACAGGTGAAAACACAACCTTCACAGAGTGGAGCTAAATATCAAACCTCAGGATAAAGTTTGGTTCAGTTGACTGGTTATTATCCGGGAAAGAAAATCATGGTTTGGGTTAAAATTATATATTTTTATTCAACACTAATATAAATGATTCAAATTCACCAGCATTGACTTTCACTCTGCAGAGTGAACCACATCATGTGTGTGTCTGTCCTCTCTGGACTTTGTGACTTTACAACAACAACACACTATTTTCTCCTTCGATCCAAACCAACAACAGCTGTAATCTCCACAACAACAACACGGCTGCTCCATCTCATTCAGGAGCTGCTGCTGTTTGTGTCTTTGGCACAATTGTATATTAGTAATGATGTTGTAGATTTGTTCTTTTTACATTTGATTTTCAAACCAATCAAAGGCGCCAGATTGAACTTTCACGAAATGGAAACACAAGTGGGAAATAGGAGGAAATAAAGTGTGTCGCGGAGCCGCTGATAGAAAGCGACAGAGCCAAAGGACATTTTTGAACCAATCATGAATAATTTTTTCTTGTGTCCGTCATGAAGTGCGGTTGTTGGTGGTGCAGTGCGTAGATTGTGTTGTTGGCAGTGACACGGATGCATCAAAGTGTTTTGTTGGAAAGTCAAAGAGGATTAAATCAGACCCTGTGACACGTCTTCCATGATGTGGATGCGATGCGACCGCAGATTGATCCGACATCCGATTCATCTCCAAAAGAACAAATCCATCGTTAGCTCCCTGAGATCCCAGATGAGCGAGACAGGCCGCGTCCTGGCCGAAGGGCTGTTGACCAACTCAGAGTTAGACTTCTGTCTGATTTGTCCCAATGTCATGGGACAAATCAGCGTTGTCTTCAGAGAACGTCCCTGTCCGCTGCTGTCCTCTGTCACTGTCCACTGTGTCCCTGGTGCTCGGCTACAGTACGATAACATGTCCGTCGCTTCCACCAGCCTGTCACACAGCTCCTGATACAGACTAACAAGGCCAAAGGCCACGTTCAGACAAATCAGAACCCATTTTGCTTCTTGTCTGTTTGACCGGAGACCGCTTGTACTGGTTGGTATTGTGCTTCGCTGCGGCTGGTCCGTTCTCAAGTGGGAAAAATACGCTGTCAGTTTCCCCGAGATTTGTTTCCCGAGGCGTTCGGCAGCGCGAAGTCAGAACAGGAAGGGTTGATCACGAGAGACAGCAGAAGACAGGAAGACAAAGAGAAAGAGAAATCAGATAATGGTGAAATACACTGAGAGTCCATGTAATTATGTGGGTTTGAAGAAACATTCACACGTTTGTGGCGCGGCAGCGTTTACGTTTGGTGGAGATCGGAGACAGAGAAGTTTGTGTGAAGCTCACAAACTAACAGAGGAATCAGGCAAAGCTTGTCTTCTCTTCAAAATGAGCATGAGAAAGTGCACAGATAATGTCAATGTCAAATGTATTATTTATAAATGTATTATTAAGTTCTTATGAGGGACAAAATAAAATAAAATGTGCTGGGATAAAAATGTTCTCACCTCCAAAAGAGGCCAAGGAGAAGAGACGTGTTTTCAACAATGATTTGAAGAGTAAAATAAAGATTAGACACAAATTAAAAACTAGGAATGAAATATCATTAAATACAATAATAATTAGACCAATAATAGTATAGATACATGCAACAGAAATATGGTAAATAGGACAAGCTAACCAGCCCACTGAGAGGCGAAGATAAAAACAAATGTTTCCAGTTTAGTTCTAATCGGATAATAATTGGAATCCAATGTAATGACCTCAGTACAGATGTTGTGTGGTTGTGTTTTCTTTTTCTAGATAAAACTCTGGAGCAGCTGCAGGTAACTTGCTGACAGGTATATTCCTGTCAGCACCAGTCCAGCCGACTGGAAATAAAAGCAACAACCAGTCAAGAATCAAGCAGGGACGCCAAGAAACCAATCAAACGCCATCAAGCACTCAACCAACCAGAGAGCTGATAACCTTCTAACAAACAGCTGAATGGGCAGCAAACCCATCAACTTGTCAAATAAACCCAACAGCCCACAAGCAAACGCACCAACGTGACACCAAACCAACCAATCAATAAACTCACCAGTCATCATGACAATTAACTGAGCAATTAAGAAAACAGCCAGTTTGCAAAGCAACAATCAGCTCGATCAGTGTTGTGTTACCTGGATTTCACCTTTAAAAGTTTCCTTTTTATATAATTTCATATTTCATTTGATCTCATACCTATAAAACATATCTGAAGCTGCCTCACCAGCCGGAGACACAAATAAATTTACCAGTCAAGGCTACTGGTCGGGTTTTTATAGTCTCCAAAAGTAGGATAATATACAGTTTATCAACCCAGAGAACAGAGCAGGTTTGTGGGAAGGAAACACAGAACGGCTGAGAGATAAAGCAAAAAGAAAACAGGAAGGGACAGTAAAGGAAAGAGGACGAGGGTGGAATTTACTGGACGATGTGACAGAGTGAAGGTGACAAACCGGAGTGTAAAAGAGATGGAGAGTCCTCCGGTCGACAAACACACACTTTATCCCCGTTCCTGCACGGATACACAAACAGTTACACTCCTGCGCACACACACCAACACCGACACATGCACACACTGCTACACAAACGACACGTAAAGATTTACATTGTGTAGACGAGCTTTTGTGCTATTTCAGCAACAGGAAGAAGGGAAACAAAGGCCAGCGATCAAATAAACAGGTTAGAAACTAGAAGTGCGATGAAATGCAGAGTCAGACCGAGCAACCTAATCCAAAACTCATCAGCCAACACAGTCAGATAATTATTAGAGTGTAATCAGGATAAATTACAGGGCACAGGCGGGAAACCGGTGCTGGCAAGAGATTACGGAGCCTTTTGTAATATAGACAATCTAATAAGCGCCGGCTGAAGACGGGACTTTATTGATACTGAGAGACAGATATATAAAGAAAACGTGTTCGGAAACAATGTGAACAAGAGAAACTTTGGTGAGAGGAACAGGGACGATTCTGGAAAGAGAAAGAACAGCAGTGATTCTTTACTTCATACCAACTGTGTACAACATATACTAAATACCATAGAGGATGTATAAAGATGGTTGATGCGTTTCCACTTCCTGCCGCTATCCAGAAATGAACGCTGCCATCTTGGCCTCATTTGGAGTCCAGAGGGCGGTCGTCCATCTTTATGTTGCCGATGCTGACCAAGAGGAATGCTGGGTAATATGTACATGCCTGTGTTCCAATAAGTACTTTATACTAATCAAGACTAAGCGATATAACCAATAATCAGCAGATATAAGCCTGTTCCAGACGTATCTGCATCAATGTTTATGTTTACTGCTAATTTCAGATATAAAATCTTTTATTTTTACAGAAAAAAACAATTCAAAGATGTTCAGTATCGGAAATGTTTTACTCCCTAATATCGGTAAAACCATCGGTCCCCAAACATCTGTATTTGTTGGGCTTAACTTATCACTGAAGTATGTGATGACATTTCTTACATCGAGGTATAAAATACTGATCGGACAGAAAACAACGTGGTGAAGGAAGCTTTGGACCAGTTGCAGTTTTGTGACACTTCCCATTCATGTCGATGTGGAATCGGGGGGGGGGGGGGGGGGGACCTATTCGTCTCTAATTGCTAATTGATCCATGCAGTCAGACTCAACTCTCGTGGGACTCATCAATCATCACCTGGTTTAACTCAACCCCCCCCCCCCCCCCCCCCCCAACAGGAAGCAGAAGAAAGTTCAAGGGCATCAAACCTCAAACCGTCACTTTCAGTTGGATCTGTAGTTTCTTCTCATCTGTTTTTCCTCATTTTCTCCATTTTATCTTTTCCCGTCTTTCTGTTTGACCGTCTCTCGTTTTGTCTCCGGAGAAACACTGAAATCTCTCTCTCTCTCTCTCTCTCTCTCTCTCTCTCTCTCTCTCTCTCGCTCTCTCTCTCTCTCTGTGATACATCAGCGTCCCTGAGAGAGGCAGCAGAGCCCCCAAAGTAATTTATGGATGCATATAGTCCTTCCTGCTTTCGCTGAATACATATTTCCCTCATAAACAGACCCTTCTATTAGCATAGTCTCACAGTCTGTCTTACTTTTTCTTCTTTTATCCAAATCTTACTTTGGCGGCACGGACGGCAGCTGAATCGTAAATGAGCAAACACACAAATATTCATGCCGCCGTGGACACATGAATGCATGAAAAATACATGTAAATGTGCACACGGATCCGTGCACGCAGGGTTCACACAGTCAGGAATACACAGACACACAAACACCCATCAATAAGTCATTACAACTGGAGGGAGTTGTGTGTTTCTTGTTTTTTTTTGCATGAGGCCATAATTCAATCCAACCTCTGTGATTTTGCTCCTCGGCCTATTTACAAATGAGAAGTCTCATAAAAATGGACGGACGGATGAGTAAACATCACAAAGCGAGGAGCGTCGCTTCAGTCTGCCGGGGCCTCGATCGGCAGAGTAAGTAAAATCCAATCTTCATTTTTCAAACGCTCTTTTGTCCCCTAAATGTCTGCAGGTCATTATGGATTCTGTCATCATTCCAGGCTTGATCAACAATCAGCGGCTGTGGCAGATGCTCTGAATGACAAACGCTGCTGTGAGTGTGTGTGTGAGTGCGTGAGTGTGAGTGTGTGTGAGTATGTGTGAGTGTGTGTGAGTGTCTGTCTGTGAGCATCACAAACTCACGTTGAGCGACTGCTGGTTCTATGTTTACACTCTCACAGTTTGTGGCTCCATCAGATTAGTTACCGGGGGATGGATGCACGGTTCGATTTCCTTTCTAACTGAACACGGGATTAACTGGTTAATGGGTTTGTCTTGTGGTCGGTTGGAACTTGACTGGTTGACCTACTGGTCACTGGCCTATTGGTTGTGAACGTAGACTAGTTTGATGATAACTTGCCAACTAACAGCAGATGATTGGTAACTTATCGGCTGGTAACTTAGCTGACTGCTCCCAGCGAGTTCTGCAGACAACAGGTGTCGTAAAGTTAAAAATGTACCAAACCACTCCTGCAGACACACACCGACAATATACAGCTGCAGTTATTTGGTTGGTTTTGCAGAGAGTAGACGGTTGAAGGTCAAATCAGTCCATCAATCAAACTTTATTTGTTCAGCCCATATTCATAAATCCCAGTTTGTCTCATAGATCTTAACAAGGTGCGACATCATCTGTTATCAACCCTCAACAAGAGTCAAGCTACCAAAACAAAAACTTCTAACGATGGAAAAGAAGCAGTATTTACAACATGGCAGAGAAAAGACAGTTTATAACATGAAGTAATTGTATTTGTATAAAGTATTTGTACATAAGAAAATGTCTGACAGAGATGAAGTGATAGTGACAGAGGTGTTGTCAGTTATAGTAGAATCTGTGAGTAGGTGTGTTGTAGATCTAGTTTTAATCACAACTCACGATTACAACATGAATACGATCATATCACGATCCATCAAATCCAAATGTGAACTGCATCAGTAACAAACTTTTCATAATGTTAATTAATATCTAATGAGACATAATTTGGTTTAAAAGCTGTTTGTCTTGGTGGCGTCTTATTGAAGTGAGAACTTTCCTCATTTCAGCCGATGGTGAAACCTTCTGGTGTTTTTATATTCTTGAGATTGTGATGCGGCTGTAAAACAGTTAAAGTTGTTTCACTGATGTTGGTGAATGTTTCCTCCTCTTTCTTTAACGCTGTTGTTTCAATTTAATGCTAAAAATCCTCTTAATCTAATTGATACACTCTCATGTAATGATTTTTACGCTTTAACCTTGAATATCGCAGCTCAATCTCCGTCCTGTGATCGTTTCATCCCGGAGCTCATCCTTCAGCCACTCCGCTGTCATGCAGATGAAATACTGCAGCATCAGACCTTGTGTATCACCACCCCAGTTACATCTTTAACCTCAGAAGTTAAAACGTTATATCTGCACTGAACCTTGAATCTTAAATCTTTATTTAGATCGTTGCCATTGAGCTGTCTCCTCCGGAGCGCTTTCATTTAACGGTGACTTCTCATCGAGCGTTGACCCTTTTAATGTTTGTGATCCAGGAGCTGAAACTCATCATGCTAAGTGCTAAAATAGAAATTTAAGACATGAACCAAGGAGATTGTTGGAGGTAAGACTTCATATTTACCTCAAGAGTCTGAGCCTCAACTTTCTCTCTGCAGGTTGTCGTCTCCGTTTCAAGCTTGAACATGAACGTTGATATTTCACAGTAATCTTAGAGTTGAAATCTGAATTTACCTTTAAAAACACGACAGACTAATTTGCACTCATTAGATTATCACAGCCTCATTTCTGCCGACAACCACAAACATTACCTCTCCATTTGCATGCTCTGGCCTCGTGGGTCCGTGACGGATTAGCTGTGCATCCGGGTCACGTCCTGAAGGGGACTCAAACAGCAAAGTGCTGACATACACACATGCAGGGGAGCAGAGGCCCCAGGCTGGCTACAGATGAGGCCCTGGGCCCCCACATGAGCAGACGGGCAGGTTGCGTGAAGCTAACGAGAGGTTAAACGGGAGATATTTCGACCATCTTACATCACCTGTCCCCACAGACCTGCCCGATGCCGCAAAGCATCGTCTGGCCGCTGCGGCGCCGGACACACAGACCTCGGCTTCCCTTTGCTCTCATTGGTCAAGGCAGACGACTTTTAACTTTATCTGCAACGTGGTTTGAATCAGAGAACGCAAACGAGTGATTCATGGATTAATAACAATAGAATAGAATGAAATGCATGTGTCGGTTGACCTACATTCCTGCTAAGATTAGCATGAAGGAGGTAGCAACGTCTTTCTGTCCGACGCTGTTTCTGTCGTTCCCCAAACCGATGCATCTCGTCAGGAAATGGAATAGTTCATGCATCTTGATGACAAAAGATGGTGGAGGTATTTTTCCTTCTTTGATTAATATAATAATAATAATATGATGGCAGCGTCCCGGTGTCGACCTGTCGCAGCAGCTCATGGTATCATTTGCACAGTCATTCATACATTATTGAATTAATGCATAGATCACTTTAATCACATCGTGACACATCCGTTCAGTCATACTTTGCCCGTCTGAGTCATTTAATTTATTCGCTCGTTAATTCATTCGTTCCTCGAATCGAACGTATTAAAGAGCGAGAGCGGGATGAATTTCAGCTTGTTTATTTAATTACAGTCACATTACTACATTATCCTGCGTTCATTCATTCAGTCATTGACTCACTTAGTAGTTTATAAAGAGTCAAGGACAGTCCTGCTCGTTTTAATCAATCATACCTCAGCTCCTCCCCTCACACGTTCGTCCTCCAGCTCAATCTGTCGTTTATCAATATGAACAACATTCATGTTTCATGTTCTCATGTCAGTGCCTTCATGTGTTTGAGCTGCTGTCGTCTCTGTGGGTGTAAATCTCTGTTTTCTGCTGTTTACAAACTCAGAGAGTGAAACAGACTGTGCTGCAAAGCTCCATCAGTTAACATGCAGCCACGTGCACTAAATAAACCAAGTGTGTGTGTGTGTGTGTGTGTGTGTGTGTGTGTGTGCACCAACAACAGCTTGCCTTGTCTTTTGACCACGATGAGCTAATGAAGAAATTGGAGCGAACAAAGACTCACGTCTGACTCATTCACTCACTCTGCAGACTCCATGAGGCCAGACTGGTTTCCACTGAACAGACGAAACCAACATGTGAAAACTGGGACTTGATAATTATCAGAAACTACATGAACAACATGAACAGGAAATGAAAACAAAAGGGAAAAGAATCATAGTTTTTAATTTGAAGACAATTTTCAGACCAAATCAGGACGATGAGGTTTTTCTCTGAAAGACAAATTCAATCCTCTTTTCTCCGGTTTGTTCAAATTCTCACTCTCTTCCCTCTTTTCTTTAATATCCTCCTCCACTTCCTTCTCCACTTCCTCCTCAACTTCCTTCTCCACTTCCTTCTCCACTTCCTTCTCCACTTCCTTCTCCAGCTGTTTCATCTCTTCTCCTCTCTTCTATCATCTCTCTCTTCTTTCCTCATGTAATTCTCTCTGATTCCTTCGTCTTGTCTCGCTTTCATTTTTATTGTGTGTCCTAGATCTTATTCAAGTCTATTTCTCATTCCTTCTCGATAACGACCCCATTTGTTTCTCCTTTATTCTCCGTCTCTTCGTCTCCCGCTCTCTGTCGTTCTTGACCTTCTCTCCCTCTCTCCATTTCCTCATCTCCCCAGTTGACATCTCCTCTCCCTCTCTCCCTCCCATTTCCCTCTCTCTTCCTATCCTCAATGACAGACCATCTGGCCTCAGCCAGGCATCTTTAATGGCTTCATCACGGGCCGCGGGATGCTGCTGAACGGGGAGCAGTGATTGGCTGAAACGCCTGGCCACCCCCCCCCCTTACCCCTTCTTAATTTGGGCCGTCCTGAGAGAAGACAGTGACAGTCCAGAGAACAGTCGGATTCAGTTTATAATACAGACTCTGTGCAGCTCTGTGTAGCTCTGCATGTTGTACTGCATGTTGTACTGCATGTTGTACTGCATGTTGTACTGCATGTTGTGCTGCATGTCACTCAGATATATGATATATATGTATTTATATATATGTCACAACAACAACAGGCGAGGGGCAGAGCCTGTAGAGCAGCGGGAGGCCGGACATGATGTATAAACTCTGCTGTGGAAAGATCAGTGTTGTTGTTTACAGCTCATCCACACCGGCGTCGGCCCTCATCACCAGAAGATCTGGAACCTCCTCGTGTTTCCATGTTGACGTCTTCGTCTTCTACGTGTACGGCTCCTCTTCTTCATCCTGAGATGTTTGTGTTCTTCCAGTTTCACGTCCGTCACGTGTTAGAAACCTCATCAACACGTCCACTCGCTCTCTGGGAAGCTTCCACACATTGTCCTGCTGTTTTCTCACATGGACTCACTCTGACGTTTTACCAGGAGGCTGCAGGAGAAGTTCCTGAATCTCATTGAGCAATATATAAAACATTATAATGTAATGTTATCATCTATGTCTTCGTCATAGAGAGTTAGTCTTTGTGCTGTTTGCCATCACGTCTCTGCAGGTTCCCACACCCGATGCTCTTCCTGGGGTTTTCCTGCCTTCAACACATCTGCAGATGAGTTTTTTTCTGCGGCTTCAGCGTAACAGACTGAACTGAAAGTGACCTGCAGCGTCTGTGTGAAAGCAGAGGAGCTGGTAATGATGAAGGGCAGAGCAGAGGAGATAACCACACTTCTAATTAAGGACAATGGCCCTCTGGAGATGGGCACTGATATCTCACACTGTACTTTGTACTGAAGCATGTACTGAATCAGGCGCAGAAATTAACAAGGTCTCCAGGCAAAAAGTCTCCTTGAAAGTTCATGTGACGTCTGCGAAATTAAAAATGGAGAACAATCCACTCCGTTAATGTTTTTTGCGAGATAGCAATTATTAATTCATCGTTCTAGAGAGTGCGCTGCTCACTTCCAGCAGCAGGAGAGTGATTAGAAAACAGACAACCAAATAAAATCCTTTCATTAGTGTCTAAGTGCAATAAAATGCTTTCAATAGGAGGAAAGTTCTGTATAATTTAGAGAAAGCTGCAAGTCAACATGTCAGGTAGAAAATGCTCATCAGTATTTTAATGAATGCTGCTGAGAACCGGAAAGAAAGTAAAGTTAAATAAGGTCCTTCAGTGTTTCTACGTTACAAAGTTTGAAATACTTTTGTCTGATGCCTCTGTTGTTATTTACTGCTGTTATGTCTTCACCTGTCCACCAGGGGGCCTCCTCTGCTCTGCTCACCTGTTTCTATGCTTCTTCATAGTGACTCAGCTGCATTTCATTTCCCCTTGACTTTGTATGAAGATGGTTTCTGTCCAAACGTGCATGTGTGATTTCTGTTTCACTTCCTGGTTGGAGTCTTATTTTACCTTGTGGCTCTTTATGGCTTTTTAAAAAAATGTGGATTGAGATTTATTTTAATGGAGCAAGAAAAACCCAATTTAAGTAAAAACCTATAATTTCGTGCTGGTTTGTTTCACGAGACTTTTCCAACTAATTAGTCAAACTGTTTGCATCCTGCTGCAGAACCTCTCACACTGAGAAAAGGCTTATTTAAAAGTTTTCAAGTCAAAAAGTTGTATTGTTGTTAAGAGAAACTTCTGTCTGTGCAGATGATTGTGACACAAACTCTGAAACCAGACTTTTAAAAATGAATAGCTTTGCATTTTCAAGTAGCTCCGAGCGAATTTACTGTCAACAAACTGAACAAGACGCACGAGCGTCCTGTCGTCACCGATTCTGCTGAGTCAGCATCTGCAGCCACGACCTGAGCTGCTTCCACCGGCTCGATGACGTCCTCTGGATTTCATCTGCACTTATTTATCATTAGCATCTAATTCATATTTACCTAAAAGTATTAATACTTAGGGTTAAATAAACATAAAAAAAATGTATTGTGGAATTTTCCAGCATCCGATGTCGTGCGTCATAATCCTGCGATAATGACGTTCTTACCAGTGTAGAGAAAATGACCCGAGTGGTGAGCAGGGGAAGTGAATGATTTCGGACACGACCCAGTAATCACCACACAACTCAGCCGGCGACACACAGCTCAGTCATGACTCCTTCATTTTGGAGACTTTCCCTGAAGCTTTCAGAAAAGCTGGATGTCTCACGCACATGTTGAGTCCAGGATCTGCATGACTCAACTCAACGCGTCATTAAGAGCGTCCACGAGGGACGGACGTGTTACATCATCAGTTTGGCAGAGCTCAGACTCTCTCTCTCTCTCTCTCTCTCTCTCTCTCTCTCTCTCTCTCTCTCTCTCTCTTCATCTGCTCACCTTCATCTCGCTGCTCCTCTCCTCTTTAATAAACCTCATCCTGCTGTTTCCCTCCTCCTGTCGTTTCTCATCGCTCTCATTTTCCTGACTCGCTCTCACTCGGCTTCCCTTCTCCCTCTGGAGGCAGATTTTCTGAACCACTCAAACTTTTCCGTACAAATACAAACAGACGACTTTTTTTTAACAAATGACAAATTTACTTTCAGGTCCAGTGTGTTAGATTCAGGTGAAAGGATCTATTGGCAGACATTGAATATAAAATATGATAAAATAAAGTGCACAAAAATGAGCCCCTCAGGTGTATTTGAAGGAGGGTGAACTTCCTCCAGCGTTTATGATTTGATTCTTGTGCTGAGATCTTGTTCAGTCTCCGTTAGCGGAGGGTGAACTCTGCAGAGACGTGATTTGAGAGGCTCGTCAGCATGTTGGCTCCTCCCACTCGGTTTGTAGCAGGATAAATTGGTGACAATCAGCCAATCAGAGCTCAGAAGGGGACGAAGGAGGATGAGGAGTAGTTATCTCGTCAGTCGTGTTGCATAAACTCACGAGTCATGAAGACATCTGGAACCATCTGTAGACACAAGCTCTGTGGCTCAGATTAAATCCAGATTTTTCAGTGTCGTTGAATAAACGTCCAGTTAATCTCAAACTTTGCGT
Source organism: Hippoglossus hippoglossus (assembly GCF_009819705.1). Classification (NCBI taxonomy): domain Eukaryota; kingdom Metazoa; phylum Chordata; class Actinopteri; order Pleuronectiformes; family Pleuronectidae; genus Hippoglossus; species Hippoglossus hippoglossus. Next base: position 25,905,570 of record NC_047160.1, read on the forward strand.
TCTTGACGCTCTTTGTTTCCACACTGAGCTCATTTTTTTTTTACAAAAGATAAAGAGATCAGGTTTCTTCCCTTTTCAACTCCTCCTTCACCACATCCCATCCTCCTCCCTTCTTTCCTTCCTTCTTTGTCTTTTCTAAACGAACACTGAGAGAAACTGGGGCAAAGAGAGAGAGAGAGAGCGAGAGAGAGAGAGGTGAAGCGATATATCATCCTCCACCTTCTGAGTTTGGGGTTCGTGTTGTTGCTCTCCTCCCTCGTGATGAATCGCCCTCCTCCAAGAAAAGACCGTATAAAAACAAGAAAATGAAAGTAATAAAATAAAACAATGAAACAGAAGGCCGTTTCACTCTCTCTCTCCTTCTTTATACCCAAAGAAAAGGAGAAGAGAAGTCGTTGGTCCGGGACGGGCGGTCCATCTGAGGGATGATGGGATGGAGAGACTGAGCGAGCAGACGTTTTCTCTTCTTCCTGTGACTTTATGAGCCATGAAGAGTTTTCAGGGAGGCTGGAAAAAAAAGGCTGCTGCAGTCGTTCATCACAGATTTTCAAGGATCTTCTCGTCTCCTCTCGTTCATTTTCATCTCTTCTCTCTTCATCTCTTTTTTATTAACTCTGTTTTTCTCTGTTCTTCGTGACGACACTGTTTCCACTAAATTAACTCATCTTCGATTCTTTTCTACTCAGATCAGAGTCATCAGGTGTTTTCACTCTCAACATTCAGACTTTATGTTGTTGCAACTTTTTTAAATCAAATTTCATCATTAAATATCCGATCATATTAAAAATATTCATCATTCAGAGTGTTTGTACCAAAATCCCCAGGAAACAATATTTGACAAACGCAAAAAGTCGCTGAGCATCTTGGACCATCTGCACCGAACGATGTTGGAATCTGGAAAAACAAAGTCATGATTCATCCTTGAGTGAAGATGAAAAACAAAATTCAGTTCATCCAGGTGATGTTCAAATGTTTCAATCTGCTCCAAAGTGATGAAGAAACCAACAAACTAAAAACTGAGCTCAAGGTAAAATCAACTGAAAATCAAAAAACAAGGTTCATAATGAAAAAACTTGTACATGTACATGTCTGTAATATTTGTGTTTACTTTGACTTCAGGGCTCCTTGTGTGAAACACACAATCATTTGCAGAATAGACAGATGATCAGGATGTGTGTTGGTGATGGTGTGTTGGTGTTTTAAGTGTGTTATAAAACACCAGAGTGTGTTTAACGTGAAATATCTGAACCTCATGTTCATTTCCTGAAAGTTGATTTATAGAAAGATTATTTGCTTGTGCTGGTTTTGGTTTTCAGTGTATTTTTGATGAATGTTTTGATAAATATGTTATAAAAACTTTACTTGTGTAGCCCACAAACAAATCAGAATAGATCTCCTATGGTTTCATTGTATAATAAAAGCTTTAACCGACATTTTCCCCTGGCCCTTCACGGTGCTTGTCTGTTTCAGTGAGTACAGATGACCTGTTACCTGTTCACCCCCAGCTCCCTGTTCTCCTCTGCAGCTCCTCCTGAGGAAATTAGATTCAGAGGAACCTCAGGAAATCTTTTGCTGTTTAACAGGTTCAAAGCTCGAACATCTCCCCGAGCAGGACGAGGTTCTGCGATCAGCTGTGATTACAAATCGGCTTCACTCTCCAATCCGCCTGCTGGGTTCTACATGAAAGTCCAGATTGACATCAAATACGTCACGAACACCAACAAGATGTCAGAGATACCAGGAGGCTTATTAAATCCAGGTTTTAACAGAGCTGCTCGTGTCAACGTGTCAGCGAGCAGGTCCAGCATCAAACCACAGACAACATGAAGGACACCTCCACATGCTGAGGACGCACACGCTCTTCTCTCAGCTCATGTTTCTTCTTAAGGGGAAACTTAAGTTCAATCCAAGTTCACAGTGTTAATCCAATCAGTGAAAGAGAGGATTTAAAACCAAACGCACTCGAGGTGATAATTAGAGCTGCTGCTTGACGCTGAGTTCCCACTGCAGGCTGCAGATTCCCAGTATTGGCACCATTGCATTTCACCTCCACCAGAAAGGGCATCACTTCAGTCGTAGGGATTTTGTATTCCCCCCCCCCCGATATCTCAACAACTTGATTTAGTTTTTTTAATTTGTCTCTGGATCAAACCGACCTGTGAAATGTCTGCTGCTGGTGAAACTGGTCCAGCTGGCCTCAAACTGGCCGCCTGAGGCCCACTGGAAGTAAATCTGTGAAAACACCTCACAAATACGTGGTTTCATTTCAAACAGGGCTCAGTAATTCTCTTCAAACAGCTGGACGCTGTACGTTTAACCAGATATTACTTAAACAAGGGGCAGGGGGCAGCTGCTGGGGGCTTTTCTCAGGATGTAATGTGGATTAGTCCACGTCTGGGGATGTGGGGAGTATTTCTGGCTGCAGGGATGTGTGTGTGTGTCACAATAAACCACAGTGAGTGTGCGGAATCTATCGTTTTTCAATCGTTTCATAAAAGTTGATAAAGATAAAAAGTTTGCTTTAATGGCTCAATGTTTTTGATGCTAAATCATGAAGAGAATCAACAACAGAAAAACGGAGGGATGTCTGAAATGTTGTTTCGGAGCTTTGCCTCTTTGCTGCTTTAATTCAGGGAGAACAGCCGCCGCCCGTGGGCTCAGGTGAACACTCGCCACCAGGGAAATAACCCTCGTCTAAATCACAGAGAAGAGAGGGATGATGGGGAGAGGGATGGAGGAGGGGTTGGAGATAAAGGGAGACCTAAGTGAAAAAGATTAGAGGCGAGATGAAGGGGAATGCACAAGAGGAAAACCCGAGAGAACGCGGGACTACAAACAGAAACGAGAGAGGAAATTAAGAATGTAGAAGAAAGAGAAAGCAGGGGGCGTAAAAGAGGAGGATAAGAGAACAACAAAGACGAGAGTGAGAGGAAAACACGAAGAGACGGAGAGATACAGAGACGAGGTGAAGATGTTACAAATAAACGAGAGGAAAATAATCATAAAGGTCAAGACACAGATGAATTAAACAGCAGAGGAGCGGAGGGAATAAATGAGCAAATGAAAGACAAGTGATTGAATACAAAAGTGTGTGAGAGGAAGAGAGCGAGAAGTCTGAAGAAATCTAAACGAGAGAGTGGAGAGAGAAAAACAAAGAGGGGAGGAAATCTGATGAATGAAGCAACGACCGAAATAAAGAGTCTGATGGAGAAAAGAAGAAGCAGAGAAAAAGGAGGAAGACGAGAGAAAGGACAATGAAGAGCGAGTGATTTTCTAAAGGCTGAAGGGAGGTGAAGTAGAGACGTGCAGATAATAGGGTTGAACTGACGAGTGGAACATCTGAAGAACACGACCGGGATCTGAAGCCTCTGTTAATCGTGCTGTTCATTAGGCCCCTCCCACTGGCGGTGGGAGGCCCTCTTGAAGGATTATTCTTATTATAGTGACCCCAAATGAATTGGCTTTTTGAGGCTTTAACATGCTCAACTTCTTACCAAACTTTGCAGAAAATTAGAAAGTGGTGAAAATGTACGTATTCTGGAGTAATTTGAAATGGGCGTGGCAAAATGGCTCAACAGCGCCCCCTGGAACGCAGCCCCTAGGTTTCCCTTTGACCGATCTTCACAAAAATCGTAGCCCAGGTGTATCGTGACCAGACAAACAAAAAAGACTCAAGGGGCATTATGAAAAACAGGAAGCCCGCCATTTTGCATTTAGTGGCCATTTTGGCCATATTCCAATACAACAAGACGGAGATAAAAACTAACTCAAAGATCGATTGTTCGTCACGCGGTGTGACCGTGGCGTGGCGTCACAGTTTGATTACACGCCATCAAAACACGAGGTTCTGTATCTCGGACATACATGGTCCAATCGAGTCCAAACGAGACATGTAAGACAAGAGTCCCGGCCTGATGACATCTACACAGAAATCATGACTTAAAATCACAGCGCCCCCTGGTGGAAACAGGAAATGTCTTGTTTTTTGCATGTCTTCCACCACTTCCACATTACTGTGACTTTTCGTCAAACGCCATAATAGTGGCGTGGCGTCAAAGTTCATCAACTCGCTGTGACACACGAAATTGCTGTAACTTCAGTGTTCGAGGTTCAACCTCCCTCAAACTACATTTGTGTATCAACAGCCCCCCCCCCCCTGAAAATATTCATATGGTTTTAAGGAATTATTAAGTTATTTTGCCAATGGGCGTGGCAAAATAACTGACTAGCGCCCCCTAAAGGGCAGCCCCGACACCACGATTGGCCGACATGTACAAAAATCGATGGGGACATGTGTCTTTTCATAACAAACAAATAAGTCTCTTGGATAGATATGCTACACCAAACAGGAAGCCCACCATTTTGGCTTTAGTGGTATATTTTTTTATATATATGTTTTTTTTCATTTTTTTTTTTTCTAGGAACAGTACAACAATAGTGCGTGTTTTTCACAAAAAAGGCGTTATGGCGGAGCGTTATGGAAAACGCAACAGGAAGTCGCCTATTTTTGACGTTTTGACGTTACACGTTACACGATCGACGATCGAACGAAATGACGTCATCTCAAAAACATGACGATTTTTAGTTTTTTCCCTGAACAGATCAGTCTGTGCGTAGTGATGCTGACAGCGCTGCACGTGATGGCGTGGAATGTAGTGCGTGATTAGTGGCCGTGGTTCGGAGCCGTTTCTCCCGGTCCCCCCCCCCCCCTCCGCGGCATAATCAGTACAACAACAGTACAACACTACCATCTGGTGGACAAATGCGGAAACTGTAGAAACAGTCTGTCTCTAACAATTACTATAATAACAATGATTTATAACAATAATATCTAAATTCTTACAACATATTTAATTTAGATTGAAGTTAATGTTGGCTCTTCTTCTTCTTATTATTCTAACCCAGATGATTTGGCTTTTTGAGCCTTCAACATGCTCAAAAGTGGTGAAAATTTAATCTATATTGACTCATCGTCACAGCGCCACCTGCTGGCGACAGGAAGTGACATGTTTTATACTTTGATGCACTGCTCCTGGCTGCTTAACAATAAACAGCTCAAATGAGCTGAGACAAGTCATTGGACCATGGTCAGAATCGTGACATTTCCTCAAACCGTGTAAACATTGCGTTGCAGCGAAGGTTCATCCTTCGCCAAAGGACACGATGTTGTCATAACTCCAGTGTGCATCGTCCTATCACCTCCAAACTTCTGTCTCATGATTATAGTCCAAGCCTGAACAGCTCCATGTGTCAATATTTCCTCAGTGTCATAGCGCCACCTACTGATTCACCATGAAACAGGAAGTACTTTGTAAATCCACTCTGCATTATCCAACCGGCCCCGAACTACTGACTTATGATCACAATCCTGACCTGAACAGCTCCATATATTAATATCAGTGCAGGGTCATAGCGCCACCTATTGATCAGTGTGAAAATTGATTTGTTGTAACATTGTCCAATTGACACAAAATTGCTCACGCTACATCAGAGCCCCAAAACGCATTTGCAACGCAGAGACATGCGCTTGGTCATTGATCGCTCTCTCCACTAACCGCAACAGGCTTCAAAACGCATGAGCTCGGGCACGTTAGTGCTACAACGGAGCCCTAGTTAACATTGTGTGTGATGTACTGATGGGGGTTAGGGTTAAAACTTTTTCTTTTTGCTCGTCCAGTAAACAAACCTTACGGCCACACAAAGCTGGACTGGTCTTCTGGTGGAAGCAGATCAGCCCCTTGTGTATTTGCCTCCTTGACGTTGGGCTGAACCAATCACAACCACCTTCCTTTGGGCTCAGTGCTTTTATCAAACATCTCCAACATAAAGAAAAAGAGAAATTGCCATAAAAACATCTTCTTTTACTCTTAAATTGGTTCCTATAAATAATAATAATGATAATACTGTGTAGATGCAGCCAAACGTCCACAACGTGACCTTTTCCAGTTCCTGTTGCTGATGATGATGGTGGCAGACACAACGAGGAGGACGAGCAGGAGGACGAGCAGGAGGACGAGCAGGAGGAAGAGCAGGAGGAAGAGCAGGAGGAAGAGCAGGAGAGCAGTGGAGGGAGGGAAGCTGCCGTAAGAAGAATGATTTTATACTTGCAGTCACAGATTTTTTGGGCCACTTGGAGAAAGTGGAACTAGTAGAAGAACACTTGTGTGTCAAATTCTTAAATTCTTGCCAGTAGATCCTCACATGGTTTTGTCTACCAGAGCTGGACTGGTTGGACGAGGCACTTTCCTTTGTGAGCCAATGAGCCTTTTGGAACCAACCAGCTCATAAAACAAGCAGATGCCCATTGGTTATTTGCCTAATTGTCACTGGGCTGAACCAATCATATTCTCCTCCTTTGGGCTCAGTGCCTGCATCAAAAAGCATCTCCCCAAAAATCATTTGTGCCAAAACGGATAAGACGAAACAAGCGGGAGCAGCAGAGAAGTTGATGCTGCAGCTGCAGGTTTCCTGTCCTTTGTTCTCTCACTTTACGCTTTATGAATAATAACAAAAAATACGTAGATGTTATAGCGACCTTCTCCATCGCTCGTTGCCGATGATGATGGTGGCAACATAGTGAGGAAGAAGAGGAGGAGGAGTGTATCTACTAGACTTTCAAAAATTATCAATAATCCGTCGAAATTTAGGTCTAAACACAGATTTTCATCAGTGTTTCTGGCCCCAAGTCAAACTGCATCTTAATGTTTTGTAGAATAAAAAGAAGAATTGAAAAACAAATTAATGCCAAAGACGTTTTATTGTGTTTTTGTTGCAGAGCTCTGATAAACACAGACTTCTCTTCTTTTCTTCAATCACCAGTCGGCCAGAGACGTTCCATGTGACCCTGCACATTGTTCACCCTCAGACTCTGCGTCTGTATAATCTCAGCAGTCAATAGACTCCCACTGAGGGTGATTCAGCTTCCCCTGCGTAACACGGCCCCAGGTCATCGCTGCGTTCTCCTCTTTCATGAGTGTGTGGACAGAGCCGAGGAGCTGGAGGTCGACTGTTTGCACCGAGCGGCGGCCTGAGACATCGCCGAGGGCCAACGCACTTCCTGTGGTCAGGAGGACACGTGTAACACACATGTGGGGCTTTCACACGGATCCTCTTTATCCTGCTTCACAGTCTTTTCATCTCTGACACACACACACACACACACACACACACACACACACACACCACACACACACACACACACATACACACACACCGGCTGGTGCTTCTTTAATAGTTTTTTCAAATCAGATCAAATGAAATTAGAGCAAACGAAAAGCACATCAATGGATTCTGAACAAAGAACATTTGTCTGTTTCTCAAAAGTTAATCATCTTGATGTCACTTATGAATCATATGAAACAATATTTGAAACAAAGCTTCCTCTGTCCCGTCTTTTTGTTCTTAATGAAACTCTTGTTTTCTTATCTTTTCTATCCTCCCATCTGATTTTCAGGTGCTGTTATCCGTGCGATTCGTGCAGCAGGATAGTTTGTTTACTTGCGTAACTTTTCCTTGGGTTGGAAGGTTTCATTCTCAGCGCTGATTTGCTTTCGCTGCATCATATCAACCAAATTTCAAGGTTCAAATATTTCAACTGGAGCAAAAGACATGAATCAGGTCATTGCATCGACTTTGTACGTTGTCTCATCGTGCTGTAATATTCTGGTTGTGTTTGGAGTGAACGATCTTCAGGTTGTCACCTGGTTATTGAGATGAGGGGAAACGAACCCAGAGACAAACAGCAACCAAGTAGAGATCTGTGCTTTTATGAGGATATCTTGGTTTTATTAAGGTAACGAGAACATTTCAGTGGGCGTTGGACTCACAGCCTCTGACCTCGGTGGCTTCCCACAGGCGAACATCACGATCTTGACCCGGAGTCACTGGACCACGCACCATCAGTTTTCAAAGCATCTTTGTCACGTCTGTCACTTCGATGCATCTCACTGAGCGGAGTGCGTTCTTCTGTTTCCACGAATGTTCCAATGACTCAGAGAAAAGCTCTCATGACACATAGTGAATAACACACTCTCCTTTATTTATACATCTATATTTACACTCAGAGTTTTCTGTTCTGTTCGGCTCCTCCTGAAGAGAAACTCCCCCCCCCCCCCGACCAGGTCCACTGCTTCCCTGAGAGTTTGTTGGTTTCACTTTGGGCAGTGGAGCTGCGATAGGTGAGGGAACTGAAGTGAATCAAGGAATGAAATGGAGGTCATCGGAGTCAGGGTGGACTGAATCACTGGTTCCCACACGTGGTGCAAGCTGACATCTCTTATCGATTAGGAATCTGAGGTCAGCGCCTCCTGGTGGAGACAGAGCTCCACAGCAGGCGCCCGGAGGAGCAGCCATGCATCGTTCACCGGGAGGTTTGCACGTGGAGACGAACTGAGGTGAAACACGAGAGAATCCGTCTCCAACTCGAGAGGCACACGCCTCCGTCAGGGCTGATTGGCCACTTCATCACCATATTGCATAATTGCATCAGATACATAAACCATGTTCACATAAATATTCTGCTAACTGCTTACAGGCAAAATATCCATTATCTGACATACTCAGTACAATAACAACCACCCCCCCCTCCCTCCACACACACACACACACACACACACACACACACACACACACACACACACACTCACACACACACACACACACACACACACACACACACTTTATTACTGAGTACTATTTATGTCCTTGCACCATTCTATGTGCCTTAAATCTGTGTTTATGTAAATAGTGTATATTCTTTTGTTAGTTTTCTTGTTCTGCTCATTTCTGGAAGAGCAGCTTTTATTGATTCAAACAATGACAATAAGGAGATTTTCTATTCTGTATAGTTGACAGGGATGTTTCTAACTGAATAAACATCAGCCTCCTGGAAATACTTTTCACCTGTCTATAGATTTTCATAGGAAATTTAAAATCCTGGATCTAGGCCATGTGTCACATAGCAGCTTCTCCCCTGATCCATCACACATCCTTCTATCCGTGGTAATCCGCACACATCTTCTAAGTTGACATGTGACCCGGAGTTTGCAGCTGAAAAGCTACAACATGCAGAATTACTACGGTGGAGTCGCAGGCGTCCCCCTTTGTCCTCATTACCAAGATTAACCAGCGACGCCCGAACACCTCCCTGTTCGTCCTGAGCTGCTGCCAGTTCCCTGAAACACGGCCAATCCCATCACGGGCTCTTCTGCCTTTTGATCGGACGTCAGCCGTTGCTTTAATTTTTTGCACCAGTCGTGCAGCTCCGGCAGAGCAGGTGCTGCCTGCAGGAGATAATTACAACTGCCTGTCATCCGAACTCACTCAGGTATCACAAACACTGCAGGAGTGAAGCTGCGCGCATCACACACATCCACAAGATTTAAGATTTAAGATGTTCTAACATCGGGTGTCACAAAGTCAGATTTCAGCATCTGTCAGTTCAAGTTCTCCAAGTTGCACGTTGATGTATTTTTAACATCTGGAGGTTTTTCCATCATGAAATAACTCGACCTTGAAGAACTGAAATGTGTTGATCCTGTTTTTTGACCTGTTAAAATTATATATCGACAAATATATAAAGTCCTGGACTCTTTTTTATAGATAAATAATAAGGTTGATGTCGGTGGAAAGTCTTTTAAGTGCCTCAGTTCCAGGTTCCTGGTGTTTTGCTGCTTCTCCGTCACATTCTCCTGTTTATTAGGACACTTGAATAGAGACGAGTCACCATTAGTAACACCTCTGCTTTTTCTATTATCACATTCTGCTGCTGGGGAAAAAAAAATCTGTTTCAAGAGACAACATGAGTTTTATTTCCACCAGGAGGAAAATCCAGGGAGTCAAGTGAGGAAACATCCGTTCAGGTTTCAGTCGTGGTTCAGGATCAGTTCCACTCTTACGATGAAAAGCAGCGGAGGACACTGAAGGACACTGAAGGACACTGAAGGACATTCGCCCAGTGCAGCTCCTCTGCAGCCTTCCTGTGGTCCTGTTGTAAAAAATCTGCCTCGACGGCTTCATTAGTCGGAGTGACCTGCTGGACGCGGTCAAGCCCGATGCAGATGCAGCACAGGTCACGCTTTCTGCAGCTGCTGCAGAACGGCCGGTATCAATCTCCACAAAGGAGACACCCTGGTCACAGCTCCGGCATCTGTGGGTAAGAGATGCAATAAAAACATCAACGACTGTCCACGCCAGAGGAAACACATGAAACAGTTAAAATGGATTCTGAGTATATCATCTGGAAACATTTGCTGCATGGTCCCTTCAGTGAATTTTACATTTCAAGAACTGCTAACATGGAGGAGGTTTATGTGTTATACTGCAACCAGCAGGGTGGGAAACTGTCGCTTATTATAGTTTGTTCTGATTATTGAGTTTTCCTTGTTTTATCATATGTAAAATATGTTTGAACTGATTCCCTGGTAATGTGATGACAACTTGACGTTTTTTAAATAGAGGTTGAATCAGTTTGATTCCTGGATTTCATCGGATGTTTGAGAAAAATATACTGTTTTTATTTCCAAAATGCGAAGAGGCAGGATTTTATTTATACATTTTTTGGATTTGATCACCGATTCCCATGCACACACACACTCATACTGAAACTACACAACCCTATAGTCTAATAAGGTGCAGGTGCAACACACACACACACACACACACACACACACACACACACACACACACACACACACACACACACACACACACACACACACACACGCTGAAGATGGTTTGCAGAGATGTGATTTCTCATGAATAATTCAGAGCAGATAAATTGAATTAAGCCTCTGCTTGTGGAGCCATGTTGTACTAAGTGTGTGTGTGGGTCGAGTCAATGGGTCAGAGTATTTATTCAGACAGACTCCTCAAACAGACGGGAGGAGCCGAGCGGGAGAGAGAGACACCGAGCTGCAGCCGGCTGCTAAACTCTGAGTGGTGTTCAATGTCAAGTATTTATGAAAATACATTTCAAATCTTTACAGGGAGAAAACTCACAACTGCTTCATTCATCTGCCGACAAACGTGAAGCTGTGATCGATCGGTGCTGATAAATCTGGCTTCGTACCAACTCTCACACAGTCAGTATGATATATATATAGTTTTCTGCACTTTAAGAAGCACGTTCAGGTACCAGAATTAAACCTTGTGTGTGTTTGTGTGTGTTTCATATGTCACTGATTACACAGCAGCATCACGGGGACATTTGTCCATGAGCCGCATCAAATTACACAGAAAGTACGGTGAAAACATCATGGAGACAAAAAGCAAGTCTCCATAAAGTGCATCATTACATTCTAGGGCGAGGGGGGGGGGGGGGGGGGGGGGGGGTTACAGGTTGGGATAAGGTGAGGATGAGGTTATGTAAGATAAGTGTTAACTAAGTAGTTAGAGTTTGTCTCCAGGAAATAAATATGACTTAATGTACTACCCTCTGTATGTGTGTGTTTGTGTGTGTGTGTGTGTGTGTGTGTGTGTGTGTGTGTGTGTGTGTGTGTGTGTGTGTGTGTCCACTTGGTAAAATGAACTGAACTGTGAACCACAGACCCGTCAGCCAACACTTTGATCAAAGTTAAGACTCCACTGTTTTACATTTATTGACTTCGGTTCCTCCAAAATACTTAACTATACCCACTGAGGCTAGTTCGTGTGTGTGTGTGTGTTTGTGTGTGTATGTGTGTGTGTGTGTGTGTGTGTGTGTGTGTGTGTGTGTGTGTGTCTGCACTCGGTGGGGTCATGAAGAAGAGGCGAGCAACTCAGCCAAACGGGAGCTTCCTCTTCGCCCCGAGGCCACTGTTGGCTGTGGCGGAAAATATTGGTCTCTCAGAAAAAGCTGACGTTTCAGAGTTTCTTCAGCTTCTGCACACAGACGCACACTTTCTCTCTCACTTTGCCCCTCGTGAGCTGGAGGGCAAATGTGGTTCGGTCTTATGTCATACGGCAAACGATATTTTTCAGAAATGCAGACACATGAACATGCAAAAGTACACAGAGAGGACATTGCACTGACATGAAATAATTAGCTCCCTAGATATAATCATAACGTTGGTGCTGTGCTCACCGCAGGACGGAGCACTGATCTCATGCAGAGGTGACAGGAAGTGGACGTGTACGTCACCAATGTGGAGAAAAGCAATTCACGAATCTACGAACGCGGCGTAATCGCTGTCATTTCTCCTGCAGAGTTCGTTATATGATTTTAAAATGGTGCCGTTCACAGCTCTGCAGAGGAAACACTGCGTTCACAAGGGTTTCAGTGTATCTTCAGGATGATGATGGGTTTAAAGGCTGCGGAACAACACAGGAAGAAGAGTTGGAATTTGTTTGTTAAGCTGCAGTTTTCAAGAAGTCGTTACTAAAAAAGCCGTCACAGCTCTTGTGCTCTGCAGCGCCTCCAAGCGTAGTTACATGTTCCGGGAGGTGCACGTCAGGTTACGGTGCAGGGTTCACGTAACTTCGATGCAGAAGCATGAATTGGGCTCTCCAAGATTTTATGATTAATGTGCACATTTTAAATTATTGATATACCTGTGACACCTGATCCGCTTTCATTGCTATTTGTTATTATGCAGAACAAGTCCAGGTGTTGTTTAAAAGCTCTAAACACATAAATACAACACGTTTACCACATCAGTGTTTCCTCTAAAGTCCGACCGCAGAGCCGAGGACGCACATCGACCTTCAGAGGAGCCTTCTGGTTTCTGATCGGTGAGTTTAGCCTCATGTGAGTCAGAAACCAGGACGTGTGGTTTGTAGCTGCGGTGAATCTCAGTAGAATAAAGTGAACCGTCTCCGTCCGGCTGCTTCTTCGTATCCAGAAGGATCCGACCGCCGCAGATCGCACCCACACGCTCACCTCTGACCCACATACACAACTCAAACACCCTGCAACCTCATTAAGAATCCAGAGATCATAGTGTCTCACACACACACACACATACACACACAAACACACAACCTGGGGCAAACCGGGGCATCAGGTGTACGAGACGTGTTTTATCCATCTGTGGTTGTGTTTGTGGGTTTCCAGGCGGAGGAAACAAACTAGTGCTGACAGCAGCCGCATGTTACGCAAGAAAAGTGCTTCCTGTCTCTTTTCCCCTTCACTCCAATTAGGGAGTGTGTTCACGTGTGCTCAGTCTTTTCTCTGCATCTTTTCACTCTTCCCCTTTCGCCCTCCGATGATTTTCTACAAAGAGAGGAGGCTGTTCTCGTTTTGCTGTTACGTATTTACAGCTCATTCATTTAGGATCATCGTGAGATAATCCTGTTTTCCCGGATTCTGAATGTTCCGATCACAATCTCTTCAGTTTTAAAATCTGCTGCATGATTCCATCGGTCCCTGAAATGAATACCAAAGTGCATTATGTCATATTATTACTGGGTTCAGTGAAACTCACACATATATAACTTCAACAATAAGAAAACAAAGCTCTCACACACACATAGAAGCCACAGATGAAGATGTCTGATGTGAAACATGAACTGAAGGTAAAGTCTTGACTGATGATTTTCCAGAGACTCAAAGTGATTACAGACTTTCTGTGGGAGGTTATATCTGTTTTTATAACATTTACTTCTTTGCACTTTTATTCAAAACAGATCCGACTCTTCGGCGATGAAACAGAAATCATTAGATAATGACCTTTTAAACGTTTATGTTAAACAGTCTTAAACCCTCCTTCCAGAAAGCTGTGTCACATCCAGATATTAACTCCTGAATTATTCAAAGACTTTTTCTGCATAATTGCAACAAGTAATATGTTGGTGCCCATGTATAATTAATGAACTCTGTGTTTAACCAAAGATCCTAATTATGTTATGTACAAACAGCAGATGGGAGCGACGCAGCAGGACCTGACGGAGCTGCCGGAATCAGCTCGGATTTGTCCTGAGCTGCGACCAGACTGTGAACACATCATTCAGGTACATATCTATACACGCTACAGAACAGGTAGGTTCTCAAACTCTTTCCCCTGAAGCCTTAAAATAAACTACAGGATTGTCGGTGGAAAGTTACTTGAAATGAGAAACAGGTCAAATGAATTCTTGCAGTATGAGATGTTTATAGAAACTTAATCTACATTTCTGTCGTCAACGTAAAACATTTGACCAAAAATATGCCAAAATACCGCTGACTAACAAATTAAAACCTAACTGAACTTGAACAAACACCAGTGTGATAACAGCTATGTAAAATGATAGAAACCGTCTTTGAGAAACATTTATTTAACCTGTACTATTTTTCGTTTGGTTCATGTCCCATCTGCTAACATGGAGGAGGCAGGGTTTATAACCATTACTGCAGCCAGCCAGCAGGGGGCGATCAAGATGCTCTGAAACATCATCTTATATATTTGTGTGTTTTTACATTTTGTTCAGAAACAAAGTGGAATAAGTGACATGTAAACATTGGCAGTGTTAAAGTGGCTGGTGAAACTGGTGTGTGTGTGTGTGTGTGTGTGTGTGTGTGTGTGTGTGTGTGTGTGTGTGTGTGTGTGTGAATCAAAATGAACAATCTGTGATACTAATCCACGACGTGGACGTGCCCACTGGACTCTGCGGTGCAATACTGAAGAATAAAGAAGAAGCAGCAGAACTAATGCGACACAGAATCCGGAGGAATCACTGAACTAAACCTGCCTCCACCATGCAGCTCATATTAATTAATCCAGGCAGCCGGGAAAAGAGCATAATGGGCAGTGAAGTAGCTCTGCAGAGGACACACTGTGACAGACAATAAAGATATTATCGCTGCTGTGTCAGGTGAGTCGGCTGCAGGAGGAATGCAGATGAGAGGGAGACTGTTAACAGGCTGAGTATTAACATGATTTAAAAGAGTCTAATCTGTCCCCGAGGTTTCACTGATACCCCGGATCACCACGAGTGCAGCAGTGCAACACGCTGAGCAGTTTCTACGTGAGCAGGGTTACAATCCGCCCGGCGTGCGGAGGTCAGAGGTCAAAGCCACGTGACTCCAGGAGGATCCTGTACAGCAGCTGGATGTGAACATGTGCTGAGGTGCAGCTCCTGGACCAAGACGAGCTGGAAGGTGTGATTACACCTGGTTCTGACGTCCGTTCTGATCACAAGTGGAACAAGTCCGTCATCTTGTCTGCATCTCACTCCCCTGCTCTGTATGCAGCTGTGGCTCAGGGGGCAGAGCGGGTCGTCCACTAACCAGAAGGTCGGTCCTTGGAGTTGGTTTCAGTCCACGTGCCGAAGTGCCCTCGGGCAAGATACTGAACCTACACTGTCCCTGACGGCTGCGTGAGGGTGATGGAGAAGGTGCTGCACATAGATTCACTGTATGATGTGAATATACAGTGAAGTTCTATATATATATTAAGACCAATTAGCATATTATAATAATCATGTATGCCAACATATTATTTACATTATTAAAGCCATAATGTGTAAGTATATTATATTATTCTGAATATCTTTTGTCCATAAAGACTTTAAACAGTTCTCTTGCCTCAGTGTCTTCTTCTAATATGACGTTGGATAGTGCAATTAAAACTTTTCATATCCTACATGTAGATATGGAAATATACAGTTTATGAAAAGACTGAGTATAGTGAGTATGACTGTAAATTAAATATTACAAATATTACCTGTAGAAACACTTATTATTATTATTATTATCAGATATCAGTACTGCGTTGTCTCCTCAAATACCAGTAATGTGCCAATATTGCTTTATAGTAATACTGACGTTCCCAGTGTTCTCCCAGTGCTCCGAACCTCCTGCTGCGTAAAACAACTGGAATTAATCATGAGAATAATAAAAGAGTCGAGTTATTGGCTGAACTCTCACGTTGAATAAACATTATTCTGATCCTGAGGCGTAAATATATGAGCAGCTCTGATAAGCACGACTTTGAATAGAAAAATGCCAGTAATTTGCATGAATTGGACCATTATTTGACTGTGTGTGTCTGTGTGTGTGTGTGTGTGTGTGTGTGTGTGTGTGTGTGTGTGTGTGTGTCTGTGAGTGTGTGTGTGTGTGTGTGTGTGTGTGTGTGTGTGTGTGTGTGTGTGTGTGTCTGTGAGTGTGTGTGTTGTGTATCTGCATTGGCACAGACGTTTAAATGTATTCTCTGTGTGCCAGCAGTCATCAAAACACAATTCAGCAGACGAGCCGTGCTTCCATTGATACGGCTTCCTTTTCTTTTGGTGGGAACAGGAGCTGTCAGCCGTCTGTGTGTGTGTGTCTGTCTGCGTGTGTAGTTTGTGGGTGTGTGTGTGTAGTGTCTGTGTGTGTGTGTGAAGACATTTCTAAATATAATTTCACAGACTTGCCAATTGATGCTGTCATTCAAAGAGATGAGGTAAGACTCAGCTCTGCATCAGTGAGAGTGTTTGGGTGTGTGTAGCTTTGTCTGTGTGGGTTAGTAGTGAGGCTGTGTGTGTCTGTGTGTGTGTGTGTGTGTGTGTGTGTGTGTGTGTGTGTGTGTGTGTGTGTGTGTGTGTGTGTGTGTGTGTGTGTGTGTGTGTGTGTGTGTGTGGGTGAGGATTGACAATGAAATACACCATGTGTATCACCTTTCCCGTGGCCTTTTCTTTCGCTCCATCCAAGCGTTGGGACCCTGGGCTGTAGTCCAAGATGGAAACACACACTGCCCGTGCACAGAGAAGAACTACACACACACACACACACACACACACACACACACACACACACACACACACACACACACACACACACACATGCATGCTTTTATTTAAACATGTAAATATAGAAACGAGTGTAAATGAAGCAGCGATCTTTCATGTTAGATGTCATCAGTTTTCAGTCTGTGCAGGTTTCGTGCTCGTGTGGAGTTAAATATGTTCCTGTGTTAAATGAGGAGTGAGCCTCAGCTGTCAGTCAAGACGTCTCAGCCCGTTTTTATATCATCAAATAACTAATTCAAACCAAACTCATCATAAAAACATGAACACTTGAGACAAGTTAACATGCTAACATGGAGCGGGCAGGGTTTATAACTCATACTGCAGCCAGCCACTAGGGGGCAATCAAGATGATTTGGCTGGATTTTCGGAGCTGTCATGTCGTCCTTCAAAACAAAAGAGACTCTGAATATAGGTCAATGTTAAAATTGCACTTTATAACATCTAGAGGCTAGAAGCTGGAACAGATTCACTCCAGGTTATTCTTCGGTATCGTCCAGTGACAGGGAGAGAAAGTCCAGTGCCTCAGACGCCACACTGGTTCAGGACATATCGTAGGACTCTGAGGACGTTAGGGACGGTTGACCAATAAAGAAATGAAGATTTACTTTGAGCTATAACATAACGTTCAGCACATTATTAAAACTATAAGTAGGTGAACCTGGAAAAAGCTGCTGGAAGACGACTTTTCTATTGATGGCTCTGAGACGTAAAGAGGATTTTCACAAAAAGGATAAAAACGTGTTTCAGAAAACGAATCACAAACCTCATGTAATGTACAAATTCACCAACACATATACACATGTGATACGAGTACATGTGTAGGTTTTACTGCACGTTGTGTGGATGCACATTCAGTACACATCCAAACACACAGTGATCCGTACAAACACACACTCGAGCCACAGATGCACACATCCTCTGATGTTCCTGTACGTGCAGGTGAAGCCGAGATGCTGCAGCCGCTGATCTCTCCTCCACACGGATGCTGCAGCACCGGCTGACGGCTCAGAGATTTAAGGCTCGCTGCTGCACTCAGCTGCCTGCACAGGATTTTCTAATTAGAGTTGGCGACTTGGCTTCAGCTTTGCCGCGCAATAAATCACAGAGCCTCTTAGGTGCATTCCCTGCAGCCCTGCTCAGTGGCATTTCACTATCAGCACGCTGATTGAGTTCCCCTGATATTTTCTTGCAGGAGAAAGAGGAGAAAAATGGAAACTGTGTGTGTCTGTGTGTGTCTGTGTGTGTGTGTGTCTGTGAGGTCGAGCATCTGCAACACAAGCCTCAGCCAAATGGTTTCATTAGAAGACATAAGAATATGGAAATGTGTTTTAAAAAAGATGTGAGTCATACAAGTATCTCATGAATCTAATAAAGTGTTTGTTGTTATTTTTGAAGAACAAAAAAGTTAATTTGCTGAGCGCCTGTGATAATGAGAGTAAAACAAAGTGGCAGCTTTATTGTTTGTTTTGCTTGAGTAAGGATTCTGCAAATTCTGCAATTCCCTTAACATCTCATTGCAAAGATTCAGACGCCAGTGTTTATCTGGAATTCTGAGTGCGGAATTCGTTTGTTTCTAGCAGAATGAAGACGAATACATTTCTTTACCAAAGCTTTAGCTCTAAAGAAATTGAGACTAATATCACAGTGACTGTGTTGGTTGTTAAGTTAAGATTCTGTCTTAATTTGATACTTGAGGTAGAATTCCTGCCGTAAAAATTCCTCTTTTCCTGAACGAGAGGACAAAGGGTGAAGATCCTCCGTCCTGGCTTCGGATGAAAATATGCACAGAAGCTGGTCTGAATCTAATATGAAGCTTCAGCAGATTTGGACACATCTTCAGCCCAATATCCCTGGAAATGATGTTCCCATATTACAATTCTGCTCCTCGTGCTTTACGTCCAGAGCCAATTTTTAGTGCCAGTATTTAAAATTCATCAATATCCGAGCACGGAGGAGAGCAGCTCAGTTATTGAGCAGATTCGTCTGGAACTGTTGTAACACGATGTTGATGTTATTCGTGTATTTACAGCAGTGATTCATTAATAAAGTTAGTTTCTTACACTTTATTTGAATCATATCAAAGTCGATGATTTAATAAATAACTAAGAGACAAAGTAAAGGTGTGTAGATGGTGAATGTGTGTCCCCTGTTTGTCGTGAGGCCTGTTTCTGTGTGATTCAGTGTCCTGGTGGGCTTCACCTCCACAGACAAACGTCTACTTTGCCAACTCTCATGTGAACGTTGTATCTTACGTGTACAGTGGGTTGTCCACTGATCAGAAGGTTGGTGGTTCGATCCCCAAGAGTCTGCAGGTCAAAGAGTCCTTTGGCAAAACACTCAATTTCAGTGACCGTCGATTATCAAGTCAAGACTAGAAAACTGAATATAAATCTATTCTACCTGCAATCCTGATTAGAAGTACGTGATTATTAAAATACACTGGATGTTACAGTCTCTCGTTAAAGCTGCTCCCAACATCTCCAATCTCTTAAATCGAAGTCTGCTGACACCAAAACCTGAAAATCACATCTAAATAGTGCAAAGTACTTTGAGATTGAACGTTAGAGCATGAAAACATCTCAAGTGATAATACTTGCAGAATTTGTCTCCTAGCTGGACTCTGAACTCTGAGTCACTGGGACATGTAACCTGAAAGTCACTTTAACACATCACACACACATGTATAATCCCCCCGTGGGCCAGAAGAACCTGTCTGCAGAATGCAAAGCCCGGAGAAATCATCTTAATGCTGTGTGACGTGCACTTGCACCTCCGCAGGACGTGGTTATTATCGGCTGAGGATCGGCGGCGGTGCAGCAGCAGCAGCTTCACCGCGGTCGAGGCCGAGATGCAGGACGACCGGAGCGTCTCCCGACCGCTGCCAAGTATCAGCCTAACTGAAAAATGAGCGCTTTCAGAAGTAATTCACTCCGTCTGATGGTGACACGATTGCTCTGCACTTACAATGTCTTTGTACAGATAAGTGAAGTGTGGTGGGAGAGAGATGGAGCTTTTATCAGCCTTCACACACACACACACACACAGACACACACACACACACACAGTTGAGTGTACTCTGCTGATGACTCAGGCTCTCCTGTAATGACATGAATGCTAAATGGATCCGTGCTGCTGATTGTCACTCTGCAGCGTTGCTCTGGACTCGGAGGTCCTTCACAATCTGGGATCTGTGAATATTTCCCTCCGCAGCTCACTGAACTCTAACTTCACCTCTGAACGAAGCCGGGAAATAAAGTTTCTATCCTCGGACCAAGCGACGGTTTGTGAATGATGATGAATTTTGAGTTTGGGTGATTTGAGGGAAAAACTGTTTTCAAATCAAATCGAATCAAAGTCAATGTACAGGACTGATCCCTGGTGTAAACATATATAAGACAGAACATATAAGTACGCAGCATATTAAGTACTCAAAACATAGTACACAGTACGACATAGTATGCAGTCATAGTGTGTAGAGTAGTGAAAACTGGAATAGTACAAAAATGGATTTATTATGTCTGTGATTTAGAGACTACTTACAGATATGATGTTACAATTCTTTATTAAAACCTAACACATGTTGTTGACTCGTGTATTTATTTTACCACAAATGTTTCCAACAATGTTCTTGATCCAACAAGAAATCACAGTTTGTCTGTTTTTTATCGAAGGGACGAATCAGGTCGACCTTCGTCCTGGTGGTCGTCTCGTGTGCAGCCGTCCTGAAGCAGGACCTGATCTCCGGTTCATCCTCCAGGACTCGTAACAGACTCTAAACGGTGGATTCACCAGCAGCAGCTTCTTTCTCCTTCTACCTTGTGTCTGAGTTCAGGTTCGTCCTCAGATCTGTGAACTCTCAGCCTCACTCTGTGTGTCTGTTCCACCGGCTGCTGTGTTCAGACCCACATCTGAACCTGAACCAACAACCAGCACGACCGCTCAGCTTTAATCCCTGTTACTCTTCTTCCTAAACACTTTCTATCTCCTCTCAGTCACCACTTATATACTATACTATATACTGTACACTATACTATATATACTATTCTATATACTGAATATCTATTGTATCACCAAATAGCAAATATGATACAGCAAATACATATATTGTATAAAATGTATACAACACATATACTTCACAATGTGAATGTGAACATATAAATGACAATATACACGATAGATTCCCATGAAGGAGGCCAAATTATCATGATCGCCCCCTGGAGGCTGGCTTTAGTAGGAGTCATAAACCCCGCCTCCTCCATGTTAGCAGATGAGGACATGGACCAAACCAAAATATAATTTTTTAGAGGTTTTTGGTTTTGTTTTTGTATCGTGGACAAAGAGACTCATCCATCTTTATTATGGTGAATGTTCTAAAATGAAAAGAAGCAACGTTCTGAGGCCAGAATGTGTTGGAAGAGCGACTTATAATAATAATAATAATAATAATAATAATAATAATAATAATAATAATAATAATAATAATGATTTGTGATTTTAAGTGTAAAATCCAAATCCTCATTTATGATTCCACAATGCTCACATCTGCATTAAATCAGTTGCCACAGCTGTAACTCTTTTTTTACGTCCAACCCTCCGACAAACTAACTGGACTTTAAGATATAAACTTAAAACTTCTTCTCCTTTTTATACTCTTTGCTTTTACAGCAAATATTTTATATATAAAAACACATCACACTGAATTTTGATAAGAAAACTGCAGTATACGACGTACACTCGTTGGAATCCTGAGTTGAACCGGCCATAAAATCGAGGAATAAAAGACTTCACATGAAAGCAAGTCTATAAACTGAGATTAAATAAGTGATTTAATGAACGACAGTGATTCAGCGACAGTTTAAACTCCTCTGGCAGGTCGTTCCAAACACTATCACAGACCAAATTAATGACTGTCAGGGAACATTACAATAATAAATTATACACCACTCTCTCCAAACTTTATAATTCAGAGGTTTTTGTTGTTGCTTATTTTCCTCTCACTGTATTAGGACGGAGCTGAAGAGAAACACTCGCGTGTTAAATGCTAATGTTTTAAAAAGCTCTTTCCAGTGTCGTCCCATCACAAAAAGCTGATTCAGGCCAAATGGGCTTTTTGTCGGAGCCCCTGATTTCGTTAACCCTGCATTTGAATGTAAGAAGCATCTTGGCTGAGTGATGCTGAGGAGCTTTAATGGCTCCGTCCAACACTAAAAGCTCTGCAGATTGTTTAAAAGCAGCAGCAGATGAGGGATGTTGATAAGTCAGGAAATGGACTTTCACACAGGCCGCTCACATTTCAGCTTCAGATGTTGAGCAGCTGCTTTATTCAGTTTTTCTTTTTTAATTTTTATCATCTACTTCCCGTTCTTTCAAAAGTTTGTTTCACTTTTCTTTTTCCAAATGGACGATTCCAATGAGCAATTAATTCCCGATTAAGTGATTAAAGTGTTTTTCAGAAGACACAGAACGAAGCTGTTCTAGGAGCAGAAGATTTACGTCCTCAGAATGACTCAGTGGTGCTGAGAGCCAGAGAACACGTCTGCAAAGTGAAATTATCAAGAGATAAATTATTATTATTATTGTTTTATATTATTAAGACAGATCCGTCTACTGATTCCAGAAATCCCTGCTTGTATGTGACTCGCACATCTGGAATCTGTGGTACGTACAGTATATGTTCAATTCCCTCCAACTCCAACGAGAGCTGCTTGGTTTGAAGTGCAAACAAACTCACCATGAAAGTAAAAACACTTTATTATCTCAACTGCCTTCATGCACCATAGAGGCATATGATGTCATAACCACAGTGACACGAGGACAGGGTCAGAATTCAAACCTGTTAAACTCCTAAAACGTCTTTACACAAAGTCCAACATCTGCTTCTGTGGCCGAACAAGTGAAAACATCCGTCACTGGAACCAAGAAACCAACCGACCTCTTTTCACTGGTTGACCAGCTCCTGGTTTCTAAGCACTGACCAGTCTGGCAGCTCGGTGCAGATGAGGCCTGACGCCGGCTCATTGACTCAGCACTTCTGGACGTGAGGGACACTAACTCAAAAGCTTTGACTCGGGGCAAATTGTATAGATCTGCCCCGATCAATCCTATTTATTACTGCAACAGGGGCAGGGGGGGAGGGAGGTGAGGGAGGTGAGGGAGGTGAGGGGGCGTCCCAGGGGGATTGTGAGGGAGATCTGATCAGCAGTGGGGGGGGGGGGGGGGGGGGGGGGGGGGGTGAAGCTGCTGCTGGTGGTGGAATTTATTATCTAAAGAAAACAGAATTATATGATGCTCAATTACAAACCTGTTAATCCAATGGATCATGGATTTATTTGCTCCTTCTCATAATACAATATAAAAAAATATGGACTGAATCAATGCAAAATGAGAAATTAAGAACAAAATCATTTTATATTCAAGTATTTTTTAGCCTTTTTAAGAAGGCTCATCTACGCTCATCTACACCGAACAGCACCGAACAGCAGATAGAGACATGATAACGAAACGGAGCAGACATCAAAACACGGAGCAGCTAAAAGATCTTGTACATTTTCTTGTAAGGTGGTGGAGACCAAACCAGAGCACAAAGACATTGCATCCATTAGGTGGATAAACAAGGCTCCAGATTAAGGAAAGATCCGGCCCCACATCGACTGGATGTGAGAGAAGTCCTCTCAACTCTTCAGGGCGATGATGTGCTCTAACGCTCAGTGTCCACATTCAGGTAATGACCAAAACATCTATTTCTCAAGCTGTGAGATAGAAAAATGATTATTTTGTCGCCTTCTGTCTAAATGAAAAGTTTGTTGGCAGGTTTGTTGGTTCACAAACAGGCAGAACAACCGTTTCCCTGACGTCCTCATCATCCATTTCTCTTCACACATCCATCCATTATCTACATGACTTATTCCTTCAAGGGCTGTGGACTGGAGCCAATTCCAGCAGACACTGGGTGACAGGCGGGGTTCACCCCGGACAGGTCAACACACAAGTAACCATTCACACCTACAGACAGTTTACAGTCTCCATCTAACCCCAGCCTGTGCTTTTCATTGGAGCTACACTGTGCACATGTGTCCAGCTGTTTTTAATAACTCTGTCTGTTTGTTCGTTTCCGAGCAGCAGAACTTCAGCCGTGCAAACAACTGCAACACTTCAACTGTTCAAAATG
The DNA here is from genome assembly GCF_009819705.1 of Hippoglossus hippoglossus. Lineage (NCBI taxonomy): Eukaryota > Metazoa > Chordata > Actinopteri > Pleuronectiformes > Pleuronectidae > Hippoglossus > Hippoglossus hippoglossus. Next base: position 25,929,418 of record NC_047160.1, read on the forward strand.
AAAAGAGCTAAAGTGATGTTCAAGCTCACTTTGAAATTTCAGGCACGGCCCCAAACTTTCAGAACTCCAGAAAAGGCTTAAGGGAAATAAGTGTCAATCCGCCCCGACATGACTCCCAGTTTGAATCCCGCTCTGTTTGCCTGCCGCCGATAAGCTCCATCAAACTTCATAAATCAAGCCCTCTCTGCCTCTTACATTTCCACATATTTCCTGTCTCCTCTCGGAGAGTGATTAGACGTCTTTTCCCCGGCATGTCACATCCATGTTGTCTTCACGTTTCGATGGCTGCGTTGACAAGCTGCGCGAGCGAGGGGGTCAACCGCCGCGTGGGGAATTCGTTTCGACTTGATCGTCTCTGCTTTGTCACAGCTTGGCGACTTTGATTCTCCGGGAGCCTGAGGGGGCAGCTTTGTTTTGCTTTAGGCGTCTTTCCAGCAGCTTTGTGCCTTTGCAACGATCCCATCAACTCACCCGCAGCCTTCAAACCACATTACAGCTCCTCTGTGAGGAAGAGGCTGCCGTTCGTCTCCTCTGAGGAAGAAGCGCTGCGAGTCAGCCTCCCTCCATGTTTGTTCAGTGGTTGTTGACTTTTGTCAATGCGCGTTAGCTCACAGTGTGAAGGCTCGCTGCCGCGCTCCACTGATGTGACGTTTGCTCAGATGCAGAAAGAGAAAAAGAGTCTGTCATTCATTCTAATGCATCAAATCTGCCAAATGTACAATTAGATGTTTGTTTATTATAGGAACAAAAGTGACTAAGTCAGAAATGTGTGTATTTAATCTGTTTCTTAACAAACCTTGGATATTAATATTTTACATGACTCACAATGTAACATAATGCTCATGAGGTTTTACTGAAATATGTCATAAAACATAACAATACACCAGACAATGAAAGGAGCAGATTTACTGTAAATGCAAACATGAATGTAAACAATACAGGTTTCACGTTGAAAAGGAAATTGGTTTTGCAGGAGTTTTTGATGAGGAAGGAAATATATTCACAATAATCACTGGACTTTAACAAGAAATGTCTTAGTGTGACTGGTTATGGCTGAAACAACATAACCGTCAATGGTTCAGTTCAGTTGTGTCTGTCTGTTTCTCTCCTGTTGGCTTTGCTAAAAATATCTTTAGCATGAAAATGAGAACCATATCAGCTTCAATGCAAACCGACAGTAACTAATTTGTTCTAAATTGGATTTTAGTGAAGTCACTGCGGTAACAGTACGATGCAGGTTCTGCTCCTCCAGCCACCAGAGTCAAGGCCCGTCCCCGGTCCGTCCCCGGCCCGTCTGTGGCCCGTCCACTGCTCCACCGGTTCGGATCTCACCCAAAAGCATGGATTCTATCGATGAGGTCACCGGCAAACACAGATTGAGCCACACCCCCGGTGACGAGCGTTAGAGGCAGAATTTATTGTGCAGCTTCATTCCGCCACTTTCTCATAGAGCTTTAGAAATAATTAAAGGTGATTTATGGCACAAAGCGTCTTTTATTGGCTCCAGTCTGTTGGATATGCACACCCCCCCCCCCCCCCCCCCCCCCCCCCCCCCCCCACTCTCTCTTTTCTTTCTGTCTCTCTCCCGGGTCACATGGACGGTCCCAGGAGACGCCTCTGTCATTGCCTGACATTGTGTCGTATTGTTATTCAGCTCCACGTTCTGCTCGCTGCTCGCATGACAAGATATTCTGGCCCTGATGAAACTGCGTCACATCCAGTGCGACTGCTTTTTTACGATCGTCTGCGGACGCAGCGGGGGGGCTGATCTGCAGGAGGGCCATCTGTTTTTATGGCGTCGGGCTGTGGGAGCAGCGAGATGTCTCCCAGCGAAGGAGAGAGAGGAAACACTACCTACAAATGTGTTCTGTTAAATCTGCCACAGGAAGAAACTGCTTATTGGAAAGAGGGGACGAGGGGACGAGGGGACGAGGGGACGAGGGGGGGGCGATGTCAACAAGATTCATTCTGATTGCATTAGACCTGGGACACATTAAGTCCATAGTATCTGCCATTGTTATGAATCTTAAATAATAAGGATTCAAAGACACAGAGAGAGAGAGATTGGAACTTGACCAAGGCTGCGACTGTGTGTGTCTGTGAGACAAAGCCAAACGCACATGAGACAGGACACACGACGTACACAACACACACACACAACATTAACAACAATCAGGTACAGCAGCTGAGGGAAAGAAGCTTTTCTTTCTTTTCCAAATGTTAAACCATGAAATGACCTGAGTTTCCTCCATGATGATGCATCAGTGTTCATCAGCAGCTCTGTGAGGACTGAGCACCCAGAGGTGCAGCGTCAGCAGAGAGGAGCCAGGCAAAGGTTTGGGGCCCCCAGGAGCAGAGGGGGAGAAGGTTGATTACACTGCACCCCCCCCGCTATGGTACGACCCCCCGAGGATTTGTGCTGTAGAAACACTGCATGTGATGAAATCTGAAGAATCTGTAAACTGCTCATAGACTTTAAATAAAGATGGACGACATGACAGCATTCAAAAGCGTCTTGCTGGCCCCCTGGTGGCTGGCTACCGTATAGGTCATTAACTCCACCTCCTCTGTGTTAGTGGATGGGACATGGACCAAACCAAAAAATCTTTATATTGTAGCTACAAAAAAAATAAACCTATGTTACTTTCTCCCCTTCAAACTGCACAAGTGTCGTCGTTCATCACAAACTGCATCAACGCATATTTAAATGTTGCTCCTCATTTGTCGTTAAAATAAATGAATTATTCTTCTTTGTGCTTCTCAGTCATAATGATTTCATGGCAAAGATATTTTTAATGATTTAAAGAAACAAAACATTAGATTTGCTTAGTTTGAATCTGAACACACATCGTCATCAAAATACAAACAGATGATGAAAGAAGTTTTAATTAACTTCTCTAAAAGCGGTAAAACATAAAAATAATTTTATTAATCAAAATTTGAATAACTGTGATAATAAAACTGTGGCTGCAAAACCATAATAGAATAATTTGCTGGTGTAATTTGCAGTAAACGTTTATTGCATCTCCGCGGTAAATGCAAATAAAACTAATGATCATAATACAAACAGTATACTTCATGCTAGTGGTCGTATAGTGGAAGATGTAGAGAGTGTAAAAGTTTATTTGTTGTTCTTGCTTTTTCTAAAAGTTACAAAGTCCGGAGGGAAAACTCCGAGAACGACCCGGAGCTCATTAAGGCTGTTCTGCAAAAACTCAGGAACCAGCAAACAAATTAGCAGCTCAGCCTCATAATGAGAATAAAAAGCAGTTCATCACTTTGCATGCACGTCCACGCTCGTGTGAGGCAGAGTTCCTGCAAAGCGTCTCCAGAGTTTCAGCTGTTTGATCGAGGACGGAGATGTGATCGTTTTGTGTCACATGCAAGAAGAAGAAAGAATCGTGTGTACGTCTGTTCAAGGGAGAGCGGCGCTGCTGTTCGATTCCTGCAGCATCATTTACATTCAGTGACTTGTCTGCGATCCAATCAGCACGTCGACGACAGGCGGGAGCGACAGCTGCGTGACCCGGGGTCAGAGCTGCAGAGGTCGGCTGGTGATCACTTTTCATTACTGGTGTTTTCAAAGGGCTCTGACCAGACGCCCTGATGCTGCAGAACCAGCAGACTCCAGCACCGGGGGCATTTTACATTCTAGCTTTGACTTCTTCCTCTTGCTGCTGCTCAGCTCTAACATAGTGTAATTATAAAGAAATCAAAAAAATGTTGAGTCGACGCTGAAGGAGATTTTCAGGTTTGATCCATTTTGAATTATTCGTTTACTTTTTGCTGCCATGTTTGTTTTTGATGCCTCTGGCAGAGAGTGAGGTTTTTCTTTTTGTAATTAATAAACTTCCTTTTACTGTAAATATAGAACCAGCTCAGATTGACTGAACACCACAGGTCAGAAGGTCAAACAGTGTGTTTGGTCCATGTCCCATCTGCTAACATGGAGGAGGCAGGTTTCATGACCTATACTGCAGTCAGCCACCAGTCTAAGGTTTTAACTCACAGCAGGAATCATAAACTCTCGTTCCTTCATGTTTCACACCGACACCACATCCGGATTAAATCTTTAAAACAAACTCGTAAACATCTGACTCGTGGTTTTCAGTCCTGTGCTTCACGGCGGCTGAGGAGCTGATGCAGGACCAGGAGCACAGGGAGCGTGCACGAGGACGTGCACTTCCATCCCAGCGGTGTGAGCTGCTGATAGGTTTCTGTGTGGGCGCCACCCACAGACCTTCCTGCAGAGTTGTTGTACTCTGTGAATCTGACAGAGCTGCGCCTCTTCGTCAGGGGAGATTCGACAGGCCGGGAAACGTAATCCCTTCCTGGCGTGAACACCTCGGCGTGTGAGCTCCACGGGGCACTTCTTCAATCACATGAGGAAGAACACGCCTGCATGTGCATAATCCATTCAGCAAGTGAGTCATGTATGACTGCAGTCATGAGAAAAACACATGACCGTGACTCCCCTGCAGACACACTCCTCTTCTTCTGTCCTCGGCTTTGTGATGCACGTGTCTGGAATCTGCATAATCCATCCACTGGATCACACAAGTCCTGAAACACCGAGGATTCAGCTCTGTCACTCAACTCGTAGCTGCGAGTTCGGAGCGATCAACTCTTTGTTCTGTGCCGCTGCCATGGAGGCTCACTTCAGAGGAGGAGGCAGCAGGAAGCACGAGGAGGTGTCAGTATATTACATGGCAGCTGTTTGTATTTCAAGGCCCCATGAAAAAAACCCTGCTCCTGTGTTAAGTGTAATTTCTTAGATAAATGTCAAAAACCAACATCATATCGTTCTTTTCTTTTCCTGTCAAACAGTTAGTGACTCGTCTTTTATATTCTCTGATCTCAGCTCGAACATATGAACCTTCGCTCCAAAAACTGTTTGATCGCAGTCGTCATCTTCCTCCGTTTCTGACTCATCGGTTAAATCCCCAGGTTTCATTCTTACAGTTTGAGCAAGGATTTAAAATGAAACCAGTCATAGACACAGATACATTAAAGAGCTGGAACCAAACCGGAGAAACAGAATCACTGAGCATTAAAATATTAATACAGTATATTGACCCTGGCAGTTGAGACACTGGTGTGTGTTTGCTGGTTGTTATAAATGAATTCAACACTGTTAACACGTTTAAATTAAATGACTGATACGTTGTTGGTCCACATGGTTTCACACACAGGAGAGTTTTTTATCATTTGACGCCACTATCGGACATTTTGTTTATATAATATTATATATTAATATTCTTTTGGGAGGTTGGGTTTGTGATAAAATCAAGGTTTTGATTGAACTAACTAATTCTACAATGAGGTTAAAATAAACCAATGTTAACTGCTTGTAGGAAGCAAAGTTATTTAAAGTTATTCAACCAATAAGAGATTTCTCCCTTAAAACATAAAGAATACGAGGACATTGGATTTAATGACAGAAACACATGGAAAAAAAGTCTTTAACAGCCAATTAACACATTTCTGCTTCATATAATCCTGGAATGAGAAGTTTAGGGTTGTGTTTTTTTTCATTCCTATAACTTTGTTCCTGTAAACCCCCCCCCATGAGATCATTTAAAAGTTCCTCTGTGTTCTGCTGTGTTATTATATATAACTTTGCTCCGGCTGAACCGACACCTCGAGGTAAAACGAAGCTCCAGAGTAAAAGCCGGACCGAGGCAGAAACAAAGTGCTTCCTGTGATCACTCTCAGTTCAGTGGCTTCAGCTGCGATACCGACCTGAAATGCTCTCACCTCCCTCCCCCCCCCACCCCCCCCAGCGAGCCAACACACTAGCAGCCCACAACTATTGTGATGTTTGAAGTGTAACACGGAATATAATCTTATTTTGTGCCGAGCAGCTCAGGAGCATTGGCAGCAGGCAAACTCCCGGAGAACCAGTGTTTGCTGCCCCCCCCCTGGCTGCTCGGCCCCGGTGTGTCACACTGAGCACACGACATTGGGAACGAGGGTTTTGGGCTTTGAATCGCAGGGGGAATCCTCCCCCCCCCCATGTCCGTGACCGCCCCCCTCGGAGCAGAGTCGTCTGCCACCCAGTCCCCAATGACAGCACCAGGGGCTGCGGCTCCGCTGCCCTATTTATAGGCCTATCCTGTCCACGGCTGCTGCCACCGCCGATCTACGTGACTGCGGCCCGGCGGCGGCGGATTTAGCTGTGTTTTCCTGATGGGATTAGCAGTGACATCACGTTTGGAATCCCTCGAAGCAGCCAGGCGGGCCCTTTCCCTTCTTCTTCACCTCCTCCTCCTCATCCTCCTTTCTCCTCGCACACCGAGCATGGAGGCTCGCTGTTGAGTTTGCCATCTGCTCCCTGCACTCGCACGGAGCGCGGCCTGTTAATTATGAGCTAACTGCAGCGACACGCAGCACATCAGCAGACGACGGGCTGAGGTGTCGGTCGTGTTCTGACACGCGCTCCCTGTTTCCGGTGGTTTGATTCTCTCCTGCCTCGTGAGTCTGATCATTTCAGGGCCTGCAACCAAACAGGTTCATTGATTTCAGTGTCACTGATCATATTCACGTCTTCCCTCACTCCATCGTGTGTGTGTGTGTTTGTGTGTTTTTGTGTTTGTTGATGTCAGATCCCCTGAGTCCAGAGTGTCACATCAGAGCTGCCTCCATCAGTCCTGCCCTTCCACCACTTCCATCCATTATGACTCAACCACCAGCTTCACCACACGCGACATGACGCGCGCCTCTTGTTAGTCAGACTAATGCACTCCCTCGCAACTGGTCTTTAAAGTCAAACCCATTGTGGCTGATGAATCAGCTCCTCCTCTGCTCTGCAGCCTCCTCACTCACATCTCCCTGGATCTGCAGTCACGACCACACCAGAGACACACTTCGTCTCTGTGGGGAAAGTTTGTCACGTCTCTTCGTTACTTTTCTCGGGGACGAGTCGTCGAGGTGATCGAAAGCTGCACGACTTAGATTTATATTTCAAAGAACATCTGGGGAAATAGAATACAGCGATGGACATGAAACCAAAATGAGCCATTTGAAATATGAACTGTAATCTGTAACTGTCCTTATTGTTTGAAACTGTTTTCGTTCTTACTGAGAAGCTGTGATCAGACTTTTTATTGTCGCCTTTGTTTCAAAGGAAGTTGAGATGTGTGTCGTGCTGCTTCTGATTGGAATTAATCATCCGTTCTGTTTTCATTTAGCATTTTTAAGAATATGTTTTGTTTTCTCATCTTAAAACAAAATGTTTTCAGTCATGATGTCATTGTTCCATGATTTCTTTATAGATTTCTTTATAGATTGATCTTTGTGTCTCTCTCTTTTGATTGTGTCCAGTCTGAGGCTGTTATTTTTTGTCTTTTCTTCTTGTCCTTACTTTGTTCTCGTGTTTGTTTTATTGTCCCTGTACTCTTCTGTTTCCTGTTTGTGTTTGGGACGTCCATAAAATCGAGATGAGACATTTCAAGCGGTGAATCCCATGACAATAAATATCTTTAATACTTTGCCTCTTAAGTATTTATTGATATTTTTGTAGTGTAGTGTTTGGATTATGGATTTTTCACCTCTTGCTGTGAGGATGGACACTCTGATTCTAACAGTGTGTGTGTGTGTGTGTGTGTGCTGCTGTGGGCGTCACCTACTTCCTGCTCCTCCCTGTCAATCATCCCATGCACCTGATTCTCATCACACTCTCACCTGCTCGTGTATAAAAGCTCCTCCTCCACATCCTGCACCTCCTCATCTGAACATCACATCACCTAAACTCTCCTACTTCAAATGTTTTCACCTTTTCCCTCGAAGTTTTTGTTTCCAGTGTTGTTTCTCTGTCTGTTTGCAGGGGGGGGGGGGATGGACCAAGGAAGAGAGGACGGCTTTTAACATGTTCCTTCTTTGTTCTGTGTTTAATGTCGATGTATTTTGTAAAGCAGTTTGTAACTTTGTTTATATAAGTGCATAGAAATAAAGTTATATAATTAAAAACATGGTTTCTCACACTAACTTTCACTGAATCTGAAACCAAACCTGTTTACTTCTTGTCTCGTTGGTTCTCTGGTTTAGAATTTTCTTAAGAATAAAATCCTGTGCATTATTTATTTTCAGATATATTTCATATGTTAGATTATTCCATATTTTATTAAAATTTCTCTGGAGGAAACAGAATAAACAGCATTCACATTTAATGCTGAGGGAAAACACAACCCGTCAATAACAAACACGTGATAATAGTGTGATTTATGAATCCCTGAAGGAAACTGTAAAAAGCTCAGTTTAGCTGCAGTTTACCTGGAATCTCATTTATGTATAAAAGATAATCACCTCTCTGTGTGTTTACACATTATTGACATATATCTACATATGAAGAACACATGAGTCCAGAAGAGAAGGATGCACCGCTCCATTAAATAATTAATGAGAACAATGAAACACACAATGGGATCTAATCTCCATATTACAGCTCCACTCGATCATTAGCTTGTGTTGCTTTTGGCCGCTGGTGCAACGTTTTCCCATCATCCTCGCTGCTAATCCTCGCCCCCCCCGGCTGACTTGGTGTTGTTGCATGGCAACATCATCTTATTGAACAGACTGTGGAGACCTATTGCTCCTTTCTTTTGCCGATTTCATTGATATAACTCTGGGAGATGGATCGTTCCTGCCTGACCACGGCGGAGGGGGCAGCAGCCGGAGCCCCGTCCTGAGGGGGGGGGGGGGGTGGAGGGGCGTGATTCACTGTTCATCCCTCTCTCTCTCAACGCCGACTTAGATCTCCGGGTTTTTATGTCACTGAGCACGATTTGCATTTTAATGGTGTGTGTCAGGGCTGCAAACGGAGCCTGCTGGCTCTTCTATTACCATTAAAGCCCTCAATTAATTATGCAGAAAGTTAGCCATGACAAAGGGGGGGGCGGGGCATCGGGCCCTTCATTGAGATTGGGCCCTTCATCATTATCTGGGAGCAGAGGAGCCAGAGACGCAGATTCCTCCGCTGCTCTCTGAGAAGGAAATTGGCTGTGTTTGTATTATTTTTTTCATATTTAAAGATTACGACTTCCACGAGCGAGCAGAGAGGAGGGGGCTGGTTTTTAATTAACTCAGTATATAATGGTGGTAGATTGTTTTCATGCAGATAACACTCCTCCCTCCGAAGCTAAGCTGGCAGCAAGCGTCGATCCCTCTCAGCGATAAGGTTCGGAGGCGGCGGGGTTCACGGAACGAGCGAGCGGCTAATCCACTGAACTCTATCGGCCCTCGTGGTATTTACTCCGTCAACACTCCAGCAAATGGAAGAGATGTTTCTGCCGAGTGTATTAACGTGCTGCCTCCTCTCCGCTGGTTCAGATCATCACTCATGTGCGGCTGCTCCAGTCTCTTCGGTTCAGATTCAGATCTTTTTTTTTTTTGTGGTTTGAAATTGAATCGAAATGCGATTAACGCGGAAAATTCATCAACACGCGATGACTGACGTTAGCAAAGCAAAGCCAGGAGCTAGAACGGTGTTTATGAGATGTGATACTTCAGGTTTTACTTCTTCATGCTTTATTAACAAGAGCCTGAATCCAACCACCAGTGCACTCGGCCCCTAAGACCAGGGATGAGTCCTGTGGTAGAATTTACATGACGTACATTCCTCATGAATTAAACACAACAGGTCGTCAGTAGAGGCCCTGAGGCAGGTTGTGTTTATCTGGTCTGTGCTGGTCTGTTGATAACACACTCGTATGGAGATGGACGACATGACAGCTCTGCAGTACAGGTCCCAAACCCTCCATCCTCCATGTTAACAGATGGGACACGGACTAAACTAAACAATAATCCAAGTAGACGTTAAATTTAATCATCTTAAAGATGGTTTCTGTCATTTGAGGTCGTTCTTATCACACTGGTTTACGTTTAAGTTTGACTTAAAGACACGTCATGATTGGCAGCTGACACTGGCTTGTGATTGGTTGAGCATGTGTATAGGTGGGTGGGACCTCGCTCCCGCAGCTCCACCTCCTGTTCGCTGCAGCACAGATACCAAATGCACAAGATGTCCAAGGATGTTCCGTCTGGCTGTTAAAGTGTCCAACAGACTCCAGAGGACGACCGTGACCTCTGACCTTTGTGTTAAAAGGGCTGTTTCACCTCTTGTGCGCATACTCCTGAACTAATGCAGGTTTGTGTTTTTGTTTTTTGGGAAAACGCCTCTTTTGGACTTTATTCTTTCCACAGCAGTGATATCTATGTCTCGTAAAACCTGTTTGTGTCACTAAAGCTCCATCAAAGTTCATCTTAATATCTCGTTCTCATGAAGACGGTAGAACAGAGTTTAGTTCAGACTGCGACTGGAAGAGGCTGCGTCGTCACGACTCTGCTTCCACATGGACACGAAGTCCAGTGTCACTTCAGATGCAGACGTTACAGTCTGAGTTCACATCTCGTGTCTGTCACTGTCACATTGATTTGACTCGTGTGTCTCGAGTCGTTTCCCCCAGTTTTTATTTGTGTCTGTGAATATTTCTGCATTTATTTGTCCTGATTCACAATAAACACATCGACGACTTGATGCTGCAGTGATGGAGGGCTGGAGGTCGAGGAGAGGCAGGAGGTCCAGGTTCTGGCTGCAGTTTCCTGTGGAAGAAGAGAAAAGCTTTGACTCTATGTGATGAAGAAGCAATCATGATATACTTTAAATTACACAACTTTATTTATACGGCACCTCTCAAAACAACAATTACAAAGTATTGTAATAAATAATGTTAAAGCTTCTGTACATGGAATGTTAAAGCTATTTATTCTTCATTATCTCCTGAAACTAGTTCTCAGCTCCTCTGTGATCTAATTGCTTTTGTTAAAAACCCTCCCAGTATCATGATCTATCCACTGAATCAGGAGAGTTACAGTTTCCCTGCTGAGGTAGTTTATCGAGCCGCAGTGATGGAGAGGTTTGTTGTCATAGAAACACCTCAGCAGGAATTTGAATACTTGAGTTTCACCTGGTCTTAGAGTGAACATTTGATCGGCGCCGGCCTTCAGGCGACGTCCGTCGTCGCTCTGCAGTCGATCGGAGGCCTTCACCCTCGCTCTGCAGCAGATCCTCCGGCTGGAGGCTGGGATCCGTCCTCCGGCTCTGCAGTGGCCGCTCAGTATTCAGCTCAGAGCCCACAGCGGACGGCCGGGGAAAGAAATACGACTCCGCTGTCACACTTGGCTGATGTCCCTGTGCTCCTCATTTCTCCACCTCCTCCCCCTCTCTGCCTCGCTCTCTGTGGCTCAATATCTAACTCATGTCCTGTACGAATGGGCCTGTGGGGAGTGTTTTCTGTGCAGTGCAGACGAGAGGCCGTTTATTGTGTGTGTGTGTGTGTGAGGAGGGGGAGGAAGAGATGAAAAGAGAATGCATGAAATGGAGGGAAACAAAGACAAATACACAGGAAAGCAAAGGACGAGCGAGGGAGTGACAGATGGAGAGAAATTAGGCCCTGCGTCGGAGTATAACCAGTTTTCCTATGAGCCATTGTTCTCCTCAACAACCCACATCCATTGTGTTTTCCGGTGAAGGTGAAGCAGGAAATGAAGCCCTCGCACGCCGCGGCTCAATATAACAGAGCTCAAAGTGCACTTAGCGTGTAAACTGCAGGATAAATAAACGCTTCATACGTGAACGTGCACTGTGACGCGGCAAATCCAATTCCAGCCCCTGAGCAGGAGCAGTTTTATCTCCTGCACAGATTCACCATCTTTAATTTGGTTTTTTTTCATATCAGTCTGTATCTCTTCTTCTTCTGTTTCTTTTTTTTTTTACTGCTCACCATCCATCACGCTGCGTCATCCATCACCCTCTGTTATTCCTCTGTTCTGCCATAATGACCCAAATTCTTCCTCTGGGATCAACACAGTTTACTTTATCTGCTGATCAGAGCCGAGCAGAGAAGCTGAGAGAGGAGCAGCCTCTTTATGGAGGTTAGATTCAGAAAGAGAAATCGGCCACAGATGTTGATGTATATCGCAAATTTTTTTTTTTTACCATTTATACAATGTGCCACTGACAAAGTGTCGCAGGATGAATATGAACATTTCCATCTCAGGATTGAAGGTTTCTTGCAGTTTTGCATTTTGTGAAACTCAAGAACTGTTTTTAATTTAACAGAGGGAAGTGTGTGTGTGTGTGTGTGTGTGTGTGTGTGTGTGTGTGTGTGTGTGTGTGTGTGTGTGTGTGTGTGTGTGTGTGTGTGTGTGTGTGTGTGTGTGTGTGTGTGTGTGTGTGTGTGAGATGCCACAGAAACAAATTCACAACATACACAGCTTCACACTTCATTCATTAACACAGACCAGCCGATTTGTCTCGATCGCCCCCTGGTGGCTGTCTGCAGTATAGATGGTAAAACCCTGTCTCCTCCATGTTAGCAGATGGGACATTGACCAAGATGTAAAAATCAAAGAACACGTTAAATAAACGTTCCTCACTGATGGTTTCTGTCGTTTCAGGTCGTTCTTATCACACTGATGTTTGTTCAACTGATCATGTTTCTTAAAAGTTTTAAACAATAATATAAATTTGTTATTTGATGATATAAAGACCTTGATACCAAGGCTCCACTTTCCTGACGGCTACAGAACAGACTCTGGCTCCGAAGACACAAAATGTCCGAGATGTTTTATCATTATTTCTCTATAGTCAGAGGAAGTGAAGATGTGTCATCCATGTTAATATATTGAAAATGATCAATGGACATAACAAACGATAACTCATAAGTCTCCATCCAGCCCCCCCCCCCCCCCGACCTCCTCCTAACGCCAACATATCACACTCTATACTACGTCACATGACTTTTATCCCTGTTATAACTAACTCAGCCACTAGAGGTCGCTAATCTTTAATCTTCGTAATAAACGACCACTGTGACTGTGTTTTTCTCAAAAATCGGAAAAGTGCTGAGTCACTGCTGGTGATCAATCCCATCAGCGCCTGCAGCTGTAATATACGGAGGTCGTTTTGCACAACAGGGCAGAGGAAATATGACCTAATGTCCCGTTGGATATTGACAGACGTGTTTGTTGTGCTGCTCCTGAATCCAATCAGCCGCCTCCAGGACACAAACTGAAACAAGAACAACTTTTTTATTATTTCTCTCGTATTATTAATCTCTCTCTTCTCTAGTTTCTGTAACTTCCTCACGTCGCTGAGCAAGAAGACGTTGTCTGCCAAGAAGTCTTCACAGAGACCGGTCGTGTTGAAATCTGCCCTCACTCTTTATCCTTTTACCTCCGCGCTGCAGATTAAAGCCACAAACAAGGCGACTCTCTGGTCATTTTCTGGCCCAGACGCCGCCTGACTCTCCGCCCGCCTGCCCAACTCTCCTGGGCCGGTGATAGATTGCTCTCTCTCTGCCTTTGTGCCTGGAAATTGCTTTGTTTTGTTAACTGTCTGCCTCAGTTCCAGCCCAGATAGCAGAGATAGTGCGCCTCCTTTCTTCACTTATCTGCAGAATATGTTTGAGACGGTGTTGAAATGAATTACAGTTGAATACGTGGAGAAGGCAGAAGGAGGGAGGGGGGGGTAAGAAATGTCCCTGGTGTTTAAAGAGAGGAGTCGGAGAGGAAAGTGCATCTATAAAGAAAACAAGCTGCATACATCAGGTGAAGGTGAGGTTGTACGTGTGTCCTCTGTGAGGACAGGTGATGAGAATTAGAGCTTTTTCCTCTGTTTTATTTAAATATTCACGTTTCATTTTTCTGTGAGAAGCTTCTGGAAAAGACGAGAGGCTGAAAACACAACTTCAAACTGACTCAAGCTCTTGTTTAATCAATCATGTGTTGGTGTGAGAAGATTATTACACAGCATCCAGATCAGATCTCTCTTACAAAATAAACACAAAGCTACAGATAAAAAACTGGACTCGAAATTGATTTAAAAAGTGCAGTGAATTGATAAATGGGGAGAAATGTTCCATCTGAGGGAGTTTTACACAGGTCTGGCAGGTCTGTTTTTTAGGGTTTATGGTTGTTTTTGATCCATTTTTCATGTACTTTTCTTTTAATCATTAAATATTTACACAGGTTTTACTCCAGCAGCTCCTGGAATTTAACTGAAAACAAACTTAACTGGTGATTTTTCTCTATCTTTGCAGCGCTTCACATTATTAACTAGAGCGTCTCTCAATAGAGCAAATACCTCCACCAAGGCTGAACAATCCTGCACATGAAACCAACTAACTAACTAACTAACTAACTAACTAACTAACTAACCAACCAACTAACTAACACAACCCCTTGGAGGAGGTAGAAGAAGAGATCACTGTTTACATAGTAACTCTGCATTTTCTAAATGGAAATTTTTTCTTTTTTACTGTGATAAAGTCTTTACCTGTACAATTACAGTCAATTACCTTTATTACTGTCTGTTGACATGATGTCAAACAATTTTGATTCACTGAAGGAAATAGCTAAAACCAAATGTTCCTCTTTTCATTCACCTCCTTCTATTGTTGTGCTGCTGAAATAGTTTATTTGAATTCTAACTTTTTCCAATGTCAGAATCACAGTTCAGCACCATGGACAGCGTCAGTCTCTGCAGATTGAGTCTCTGAACCTGTCGAAGGTTTGTTTTCTTTTTAATTGAGACTTTGCTGCAAATTTGTAAAAAATAAATGAATTAATAAAATCAAAGAACTGCAAACTGGTTCAGGATTTAAAAAAATATATATCACAGCCCAATTTGAGATTTTAATTTGGGTCAGAATCACATAACTGGATCTTGTCGACACTTTTTCACCGACTGATACAGACTCTTAGAAACTGCAGATGTCTCCAGGTGGGACTGTGTCACAGACCTGAGAAGATAATCCTCATATAGGATATTATCTGATCTGATCTGATTTTGGTGCATTGTACTGACTGGGGGGGGGGGGGTGTAATGTAACCTGGATGAGCCAAGAATATTTCCTTTCTTTGTTTTTGTGAAGCTCTGACATGTGTTGAATTTTCTATATCTATAACTCAAACGCATCAATTGTGTGTGTGTGTGTGTGTGTGTGTGTGTGTGTGTGTGTGTGTGTGTGTGTGTGTGTGTGTGTGTGTGTGTGTGTGTGTGTGTGTGTGTGTGTGTGTGTGTGTGTGTGTGTGCGTTAGTGTGCCTCGAGGCTGAAGGCTGTTGTTCCAAACCTAACTGACAATAGAGACTGTGTGTGTGTGTGTGTGTGTGTGTGTGTGTGTGTGTGTGTGTGTGTGTGTGTGTGTGTGTGTGTGTGTGTGTGTGTGTGTGTGTGTGTGTGTGTGTGTGTGTGTGTGTGTGTGTTTTAACATACTGGCTTCCATCGTTCTCAGTGTTTCGTGAGACTGATGCTGCTGCTGGGAGGCTCAACTGTCAGACCACATCGCCAGTGGAGGCTGTGATTATAGGTACACACACACACACACACACACACACACACACACACACACAAAGACACACACACACGTCTGTGTCCAGCACTTAGCCAGGGGCTAGAATCTCAAACACACACACACTCTTATGAAGCATCTGAAACTCTTGTTTATTTTCCTGTGTTTTTGTTGTTTGGATATGACCCCCCCCCCCCCCCACACACACACACATTATACACTGCTGGGGTTCATATGTGTTTGTATGTTTGTGTATCAACCTCCACTGTGTCATTTTAAAGTCTGAATCTGAGGGAAGATGAAGGACGTTTTGTGTGTTTCTCTATTTTTCATCAGTTAAATCTAAGTGATCTTTCTATAGCGTTTTGTTGTGTGTGTATTTGTTGCACCTTGTGATGTGTTGTGTAGTTATCAGTGTGTTTCTGTGCATGTTTGCTACAGATCTGACACAACATTAAAACAAGCAACTGGTTTTAATGTTGTGTCAGATCAGTGTTTTCTTCTGTTAATCCATGAAGAAGTTTCTTCTGTGGAATCCGTGACGTCTGCTCAGTGAGTTTGTAAAAGGAAAAACTTGATGAAAGTTCCCATTAATCAACTAACAAGTTAACATTTTTCAGTTTTGGTTTAGCCCACAACACACAGAAACTTTTCTGGTCCACGCCCCCCCCCACCGCTCAGACGCAGCACGAATCCAGAATCTCCCGCTGAGCCGAGGGAGCAGCGTGAAAAGCCAACAGGCAATTACTGTGACCCCTGAAATCTAAAGAGACGGCAACTCTGCATCTTTTCATCCAAATCTTCTTTCCTCTGCTCTTCTAAAAACCCACAAACAGGCACCACCCAACTGTAACGTTTTCATGTAACTGAGTCACATCAGAGAAAAGGACGTTCACACTGAAATACTGGATTTTACTGGAAGATATTTGTCCGTCAGATGGGACGCAGACTAATTCCTTCTGCTCCTGTGATTCTGAAACGACATCACGACAACAGGAACCAGCTGAGCTGCTCTGATCCGTCCTCTCCCCTCGTCGTCTTCTGCCTGAGTTCCTCGATATGTTTGTTCACTTGATTGAACGTGTCTTTAGTGCTTTCCATGTTTTTTCCTTCCTCCACATGATTGCGCCTGGCAGATGCTAACATCTGCATGCTCGCCACCCAGGGGAGCGCCGATGATGACTTTCGGTGATGTCACTGACATCCTCGTTTGTCGAGTGCAGACGCTGGACGGTGATCACATGCATGGAAACAATATAATCATGTATGTGGGGGGTGTGAATAACCAGGTTATTTAATGCTGCATGTGTGTCACACAGTGAAAATGACTGAATGACGACTGCAGAGCGCGTGAAGCTGCACGAAAAACATCTGGAGACGAATCGTCCCACAGTGAATGAACTGCTCTGTGTTGAGATGTAAACTGAGGTGGATTCAGGTGCTTTACATTTATCAGTGTGACCTCTGAGGCACCCCCCCCCCCCCCACCTCTTCAACCCAGGAGAACACCTAATCTCACCCTGTCAGGATTTTATATCTTTTACTTTTCTCCACAGGACATTAGAGACAAATCATTGTGGACGGAGAGATGCTTTATATTCCTTAGTGTGTATTTTTCAACGAGGCCTTTTTCC
Source organism: Hippoglossus hippoglossus (assembly GCF_009819705.1). Lineage (NCBI taxonomy): Eukaryota > Metazoa > Chordata > Actinopteri > Pleuronectiformes > Pleuronectidae > Hippoglossus > Hippoglossus hippoglossus. The sequence continues at coordinate 25,946,403 of NC_047160.1, forward strand.
AAAATGACCATATACAGGAATGTTTCCTGCCCCTGAACGCACCAGCCGGGTGTAGGGGAGCTGAGGGGGGCTGCAACACTCCCTACTGGTGAGGAGTGTAACTGCAGGGGAAAACAGTGGTTTGAAATTTTCATATTCATACATTTTATTCCACTGTGCCTTTCTAGACACCTTATAATAGATCATCTGAACATCAATAAAACAAAACCAAAGTTAAAATCAGACACTTGTGGTCACATGAGTCAGCAGCACTGACTCTGACTGACGTCCATCATCTCTGGTAACAGCAGCAGATTAAAGATCGACTTATTGTAGGATATCTTTTAAAAGGGAAACACTACGTCTCCACAGTATTTAACTAAATACTCATAGAACCACATCCGTGCTTTCAGCTGCTGTGGCCACAGACAGAGGAGCCGTCTGACTTCTGACCTCAGGGCTTTTCTTTATTTTGCTCTATTTCTTTTATTTGTCGGAGCAGCGCACAATAAACAACATGAGCACGTTCCAGTGTCGGTCACATAGTGATTCTCCCGCAGGTCAGGACGTTAAAAACACAGGAGAATAGAGCAAAAGGACAAATTCAAAATAAAGCCAAATTAAAAGCATAATTCTGTGAATGGAGATAGTAAAAATCATCAACTTCATTAACTGTATCTTACATTGAAGCGATTTCATGGGTAAACATGTGCAGCTGTAGATTAAACACTGATCTGTGGATCGTTCATCGTGAGTTCACTTATGCATCCGTTCATCCGTTCATCCGTTCACGTATGTTTTTCCTCAGGTCACTTCATTCTCTAATGTTCAGGGACCTGGAAACTTGACCAAAAGTGCCAGTCTAGACAGCCTCTTATCTGCTGCTCTAATAGCTTAATTGTCACCACTGCTGCTGAAGTGTTCACATGCAGCACGAACACTCGCTGACGAGCTCTGGAACGGCTCCTTACGCAGCACGAAGCCGCCGTTCTGGGACGTCGAGGCTGCGTTTGTGCTCAAAAGGAGAAAAGGTTCACATCAGACAGCGGCGGAGAGAGGATGTGTTTGGTCTGCAGGGACGTTGGGAGCTTTCAGGTGATGTAACACCCCCCCGAGCGGCCATGTTGTGGGTCATCAGCTGTTTGTTAACAGCGGCTCTGACGTTTTCTCTTCAGCACAGAAACATTTCATATCTGTGCTGCTTCAATGTTCAACAGATAAATTCACAGAAATCAATCCACGTCTTTAATTAATGAAGTTAAACATAAATACACAGACACACATTAAACTGAGCTGAGTTTATTTCATCACAACAAACAGATGTTGGGAACCTGATGAGCTTGTTGTGACAGAACGACGTCACACAGATTAAAACCATCACATTTTGTTCACGTCTGCCCCTGAGAAGGATGGAATGACTTGTTTATGCACACACACATTAACATTACTGTAGGAACCTTGTGCTTGTGACCAGAACAGCAGCAAAAGTCCAGCAGCAGGTTCGTATTCGTTCAGTCACTGCAGGTCAGTTCAGAGTTTCAGAGAGAAAGCAGCAACCAAACAGTCAGGTTCAGAACAGACACAGTGACATGAAGCAGGAAAAACCCTGCAGGTGTTTGTGTGTATTCATTTCCTGACACAAACCTGAATCTACATCAAATTACGCATTTAAATTGTTTGCGTATGTCTACAAAAACTAGGACATAGTGTGTGTGTGTGTGTGTGTGTGTGTGTGTGTGTGTGTGTGTGTGTGTCCCAGCTACCTGTGTTCATGAGCATGAAAAGCAGACGACGCAGAGGGACGACCTCCACGGATCCATCCATCCATGAACAATAATGATTGTACAAATGTTTTCATATTTATTTATTCTGCTCTGTCAACATACAACAGAATAATGTGTGTGTGTGTGTGTGTGTGTGTGTGTGTGTGTGTGTGTGTGTGTGTGTGTGTGTGTGTGTGTGTGTGTGTGTGTGTGTGTGTGTGTGTGTGTGTGTGTGTGTGGTTTCCACATACTCAGTTCATATCTGAAAACCAGAACCTCTGTGACATGTATTTTTGGATGCAGGTGATATCTCGGCCTGTATCTGGGATGATTTGTGACAAACATCTTTCCATCTTTACAGATGATGAACAATTCACTGTTGACAAGTAAGTGCCTTCGTGCAAAAAACGGTCAAATCACAAATATCTGTGTGTCCAGTTACCCCGCCCCCACACACACACACACACACACACTGAGGTCTAATACAAACTCTATCAAATCAAAAAATGTGCCCTGAAGCATGAGAAATGGGAATCTATTGCCAGCGTTGCCTTGGGCATAACCTCAAGGTTTCCCAGAACTCAATCAGCTCGATGGAACGGGCCCAGTGAGCGGTGCTGGCTTTGATCAGTGCAGACAGCACAGTTTATAATAAGTGAAATATATACAGTCATCAGCCGGCTGCACGGAGAGGCTCTTTCTGCTGAGGCCACGCTGACACATTTTAATTATCAGTGGATCCAGTGGAATCAGAATATCACACAGCACTTTAATGATAGAGCGCGGCAGACGACTGTACAGCACGTGCACTTTAAAGAACGCACGTGTCAGCCTTTTGTATTTGTTTGTTGTTCACATGCGTGAGTGCGTCTGTGCGGTTCTGCTGTTTTATATAAATATAGAAACAATCAGGCACGAGAGTTTGTAAAATTCTTGCAGGCAAAGCACTCGCTGCCAGAGATGACTCAGCAATTATATCCATAAAAGCCTCATTCAAATTTAAAAGTGTTCACTTTGAAATACTGAGCATCATCGTTCTAGTCACAAGCTGAAACAATAATGTCGACGGCTCATAACTTTTTGTTTTTGTTGTTTATCTGATGGAGATGGAGCGAGCGTTTGGTTTCCCTCTGGAGCTTTAAGTGTAATTATTTGACTTAAATGTTGTTGAATGCAACAAAAACTGTCTCAAAGGAAACTTACTCCATCATCAGCATATAATGATTAAAACTCCTGTACCTGCAGTGTTTGCATGAAGGTCGATCTTTTCCTGAGGCAACATTGTTTTCTGCGTTGTTTTATTTTTTAATTATTGCTGGTTCGTGCAGCTCAAACAGGTCGAACACATGAGTATGAAAGAAAAGAGCCACACGGACGTCTGAAGCAGCGTGATTCAAATATTCAAACATCAAGTGATGTGTGTGTATTACGTCTGTTTACACAGCCTCAGATTCATGAAGATCATAATTCTCTGTTTCTGTTGGAGCTGCTTTTAAAAAGTTGACTCAACCGTCAAGATCGTTTTTAGAGGTCGGACTTTGTGGTGCTGTTAAAATTTAGTGTTTCTCATATTGTCTTCCCCCACTGATATAAACGAGTGGAGTGGGCGTGCATGCAGATATGTACTTGTACTGTGTGTGTGTGTGTGTGTGTGTGTGTGTTTAAGCATATTAAGTAGGGACTGACTCAGAAAATCATACGAGTTGAGAGAGACATAAAGAGAAGGGAACTAATTGTGTGTGTGTGTGTGTTTGTTTGTGTGTGTGTGTGTTTGTGTGTGTGTTTGTGTGGGTGTGTGTGTGTGTGAGAGAGAGAGTGAGAGAGAGGAGTCAGAGAGCGAGTGAGTGTATGAGACAGAGTATCAGAGTGACAATAGCATTTGACAGTTTAGCCCCATGGTGTTTGAATATAATGGCCTCTGTGTCGCTGGCTGCCGGCTCAGTATCTCACCTTTTGCTCTCATACATACCAATGGGCGGCCATTCTCATTCAGGGCCTGTGCAAACCGACCGAGTCAAGGGCAAACATGCTTATGCAGCGGAGGGAAAGAGAATTAATCTGAAAAAGCAAGGAGACTCTCGTTACAGCTGAGTGCATTTAATGAGTATTTATGCCATTTAATGGAATGCAGAGTGTGAAATGAATGCAGGGGGCAGCCGGTTAGCTTCGGCTAGCTGGTGCGAACGTATAAAACTGGTTTGACACCTAAGCCGGAGCGGCTCTGACAACTCGTGCCTCGTGGATAGAGAGAGAGAGAGAGGGAGGGAGAGGATTCCCAGAATAAATTGCATCCCAGTGGAAACTTAATAATTGAGTTTATTCTTAAAGGTGCCGGGACGGACTCAATGTGATAAGCATGAAATAAGAAGGAAAGAATAATGAAACCCAGAATAACCTTTATAAAACATGAAAGAAGGGCAGAGGAGGGTATATGTCTTCTGGTGGCGTCCCACAGGGCTCAACTCTTGGTCCCCTCCCTATTTCCATATTCCCACAGTGACTGATCATTAGCTATTTATTTCATGTCCCATACTGATGCTATGCAGACGATACTCCATTGTACCTCTACATTAACCAAATCCGTTATCATTTTAGTTATTGTAAAAAAAACGACATATGTTTTCTGGTGGCGTCCCACAGGGCTGAATTCTTGGTCCCTCCTTTTTCTCACACTTACACGTTCCTACAGTTTATTCCACGTCCTACGTTGTGTATATAATACAATACTTATATATTTGCATTTAACAATCAGTTATCAGTTTAGCTGTAATTCAAAACTACATAATATATAAATATCACGTCAATTATACAACTTTTTCTCTTAGACAGTATGAGGCTATCAAAGTTCAGATTAGCACTGTCTCCGTCTCATGTGCATTGTTAACATTGCAGAAACACGTAAAGTTCTTTAGGTTGCAGGTTGTTAAATTCAACCTAAACATACTAATCCTTACACTCAAATCTCTTCTACATATCTTATCCTTTTTGACTTGTTTACATTTCTTTCTGAATCTCTTTCCCAGTCACCTTCAAAGACAAGACAGTGGCACATTGTTTTGTCTTGAACGCATCAGGGAGATTTTAAAGAATCCACTCAGCATTATTTTAGAAGCAGAGTGTTGAATACGTGTGAGTATTTCTTAAGCACATGTTCTTGCAGCGCTGACAGCTGTAAGACAGGCGGCCTGACATGCAGGTATCTCTAATGGGCTTTTGAAACTTTGCCCAGCGTTAGTTGCGGAGCGGTTTGACACCTCGGCACCATTACGCCCGTCGGAAATGGTCTTTCTCAGCTGTCGGTTTCCTCTGTTTACTTTCCTCTAGACAACAGACGCTAAACTTGGTGAACTCGGCTCCGCAGCAGGAATGACTGAGTCTCTCACAGGCATCAGACTCAAACAGCAGCTGACACGGACCAGGTACTGTTTTATCTGAGTTTTACTTTTCTTCTCTTTTGTCTCTTTCGTTCTCAAGTTTTCTGTTTTCTTTGAGACCATGAAATTACTTCAAATAACAATAAATCCTCCATCCATCCATCCATTGTCTATTCCACTCATTCTTTGGGCTGTTGAGGGGGAACTGGAGCCGGACATGGGGTGAGTGGTGGGCTTCACCCTGAAGAGGTCACCAGGTCATCACAGGTCCAACATATAGAGAAAAACAAACATTCATGTGATTCATTTGAAGTCTCAGATTAACTTAATCCTAATCTGCACGTTTTTGGACTGTGGGATGAGGAGGAGACAGAACGCCTGCTGCCGAACTGGGATTCAAACCAGCAACTTCCAACTACTGAACTCTGTCCCCCCAACAAATACTTATTTGAAACATTCAAAACTGAGCAGTTTTAAATGATTCCTTGAACTATAGGTTATAAAACTATTGTGGTTGTGTCATTTGTTGTGTCTTTGCACGTCAGATAAACACATCTAATAAAGTTTTATTTTATGGAGACTAATTTCCTGAGCAGTGTGAGAAGCTGCTCTGCTGCTGTGACGTGAATGATTCCTCTGAGGGAGTGATCGTTCATCATGAGCGTCGTTTTCCAGCTGTAACACGAAACATCTGGATATGCAAATCACCGAGTAGAGCGCCGACATTAAGTGAAGTAGCAGAACAGAACAAGTCATCCAGCCTCCGTCATGTTTCTCACACTTATCGGCTGTTAAATGCACAGTTCACGGTTTGTGTATCAGACAAACATGCAGCTGTAACACACACACACACTGAACTCACACACACACGCTGAACTCTCACACACACACACACACACACACACACACACACTCAACATGTGATAGTCATGTATTTCCAAAATGAACCTTTAACGAGTTTGTTATGCTTCGTTAGCAGAGAATCTAATTGGATGTTAAATGGTTTATTCCGTTTACTCAGGTTCGAAATAATCTCTGTCCTTCGATCTAAGAGCAGCTTCTCTATCATGTGTGTCGCTGTGGAAATTGCTTAATCTTTACGAAGTCGTTTTCCTTTATGTTTTATAGATGTTATTGCTTTCTTCTCTTCCTGTAATTCACACTCAGCTCTGACTTTAACTCTTTGCAGCTTCTAAACCTTTGCTTCTCAAGCACTCACACATTTCCATCTAAAAATCACCTTTTTTTTGTCTTCTTCTTGCCCAATTTTCCACTTGCCAACAAATTCTGGAACCAAAATGTATGTATTGTTCTTCATGGGGTGAAACTTGAACTTGCATGAGTCAGGACTTAAATGATGATAAACAAACAGATTGATTCTTCTTGTGCATTTTCTTCTCTCGTCTTTTCTTCTTGCAAAAACTGTATTTTTCTTTTGGTTCACACACTGTGAGCAACACACACACACACAAGCACACACACATGCACACAGATGCTTCTACATATGTCTGCACAAAAGCACGTACACACACTATCGCTCCTACACACCTACCAGCTCATCTGTTAAATCCCATCCTCAGTGTGTCCAGCTGGTCGCCCACTCACTGCACAGCAGCAACCACCGGCTGTCAATCATAGCTGGAACCCTGCAGACAGTATCTCCCATCTTCTCCAGACTCTCTGACTTTAACAGGCTGCAACAGACGAGCCGGGGGGAAAGAAAGAGAGAAGGAGAGAAAGAACCTTACGATCATATCATCAGGACCTGTCAATCAGGTTTCATGCTCTGGTTTCACTCCGCAGAGATTGACTGAGAGGTTGCGGGTTCAACTGCTTCAACCTGCACGTCGGTACACGCGTCGTGCAGCCGGATGCCTGAGAGGCCACAGAGACACGTCCAGTCGAACCAAGAACAATTAAATAAACCGTCTTTCTCAAAGTCAAATGTAAGGCAGTGACTAGTTTATTTAAAAAACTCATCAAGGAACCAGAGGAAAACAAAATCTAAAAGAACTCACCAGGAACACGTCCACTTGTTTGGAAGAAGATGTTCTCCATGGCCATCGCATCAGGATTGACATGTTCTGATCTTCAGAGCGGCTGCGTATGAAAAGTCCTGCGTTAGGTGAAATATATGTTTTTTGTCCCGAGTGGAGACGCAGCGTCCATCTTGCAGTTTATGATTTGAAAGTGTGAACAAGGTGAGGAAATCTTTCATGAAGCACTAGGATCTTATGAGATCATGTGATTTAACCGTTGAATAAAGACAGACTCAACTTTCCACATTATGGAACTTTGTGGCGTCATCTTAACTCTTCCACCAATGACAATAAGAAAAGTTAATTTCATCTCTTCTGACTCACGTCTGTCAGAGCAGCTGAGACCGGATCAACTGCAGCCGTCACCAAACGCTGTCTCAACACAGAAACCTTAATAACCATGGAGCTCCGGGATCTGCCAATCAAAATGAAGGAATAATAACAATAATAATAAAGAAAATAGTTCCCTGTCAGTCATCCTCTGCAGCACCTGGATGGATGCACCATCTTCTGTCTGCAGGTTTATTCCTGCTGTTTTAATTAGTTTGCTGGGAACGGCTTCCTGTGTTTTTATTTTCTCCTGCAGTTTTGACACAAATCAGAAAAAAAGACCAATGACAGGTGTGTGTGTGTGTGTGTGTGTGTGTGTGTGTGTGTGTGTGTGTGTGTGTGTGTGTGTGTGTGTGTGTGTGTGTGTGTGTGTGTGTGTGTGTGTGTGTGTGTGTGTGTGTGTATATATAACACTATATTAGATATTTGTTCTTTTCTATGTGATATAAAACTACAAATATATTTTATAACACCAACAGTTTTCTGATTTCGCAGAGAACCAATTATAATATTAGGCCTGTTGGAAAATACAGAAGGAAGCAAAGTCTCTAATTTACTGGTTAAACTGGGGAAATCTTAACTCTATAGGAGCGAAGAAGAAACATAACTAGTTCTTCATCGGCCTTTGTAAAATAACATTTCCCTGAATCTGAAACAGTACGAACAGAAAATAGATAGAAAAACGATGTGAATGTAGCTCGATGAACTAATGCAGAATGGAATAACACACACACACACACACACACACACACACACACACACACACACACACACACACACACACACACGAGGGTTACAGGGTAAGTTGAACTGTACTTGAGCTGCCCTCCACTCTATTCTGCAGCTCAAACATTTAAACAGCCGCTCGGCTAAATGCTTTCTATTTCACAGGTCATTTCAGTCGAGTGCAGAAACCAATCAGATCCTCTATAAAGTATTGCTCTTGCAAATAACCAGAGAGCTGAGGCGGGGGGGGGGATGCAGCTGCACAGCACATCTAACAGCCAACAGCTGGAGTCATCACAGGGAGATGAATGGACTGAACACTGCCAGATACATACACAATATAACATGAAACCCACACATTCAAATAAATGGAGAAAAAGTTAAACGTAATAGGGTAAAGACAAAAGATCTGGATCCTCGGAGAAGGACGAAAGGAACAAAGGGAATATATTGAAGCTGCAGGGAATCAGCAGTTAGAGAGAAGAGGGACGAGTCCACAGAAAGAGAAGAAGAGTGTGTGTCGAGGTTTAAATCAGAAACTGTCTTCTCAGGAACAAAGAACCAGGAAAGAAGAACAGAAACAATCAGAGAGAGAAGTCACAGAAAATCATGCGTCTGCAGAAAGAAGAGAAACCACTTGAAGTGTGTGTGTGTGTGCAAATCTCCCTGAAACAAGGAGGTGTGACAAGACAACAAAGAGGGAGTTAAAGCAGAATGTGGAGGAATCCACACAGAAGGAGACAAAGGACGGGAAGATGGAAAAAACATTAGTCAACAAGACAGGACAAGCGTTCTGAGGCCAGATGGGATATATCATCTCTCCACGGAGCTCTGCTCGACCTCAGGGTCTCATCAGAGATGGAAATGGAAAACGCCAAGGAGACAAACCTCCGACCTCCTACAAACCTAAATCACCTCAACTGGCTCCTTTTGGATGAGAAGGAGCAGTGGCTTCACTCCCACTTTCCTCCAGAAGTCTTCATCCCATCTGAGGCGTCCACCCATCCAATGGAAAGGTTTATTTCGACCTCTGGTTTTCACAATCTCATTCTTTCAATCGCCACACAAAGCTCATGAGCGTAGGAGTCGCAGCGTTCATCAAATGCTTTGCTCACAGACTCAGCCGCCTCCTCTGCCTGTCCGTTAAAGTCCAACCGCTGGGAGTAACTGAATCTAATCAATGAACAGGACTTTTTGAACAACGCTGATATCGATACGTCTCAGAAAGGCTAGTATCGGCTGCTTGTTGTCGCCCTCTACCCTCCATCTCCCGCTCCGTCTTCGTAATGAACCCATACAGAATCATCACCAACTCTGCAACTGCCACTAAACTTCTTCCAGGTTCTTTTATCTCACAGTTTAGGTGGAGCGGTGGTGCAGTGGTTTGCACGGTCGCCTCACAGCAAGAAGGTTCCCTGTTCTCTCCATGTGTTTGGAATCACTCTGCTTCCTCCAGCTTCCAGAGACGAGCAGACTGAGGGTTGGTTGACTGAAGAGGGTGAAGGTATGTATGTCGGGCCCTGTGATACGCAGGTGCCGAAAATGGAGGGAATTGGATAATGGATGAATTGATCGTCCGTCTACAAACCAATCAGTGTCAAGTATAGATAGACGCAACTAACCAGACCAAATTAAACTATGGAACAAACAGTTGAAGCTTGGTTCTGACTCCTGAGTAGTTTCTGTTTCCTCTATGATTCAATATCTGCTTGTGAGACACTTTTCTTCAACTTTCTATGTAAACACGTTATTTGCCTTTGAGACACTGAGCTCATCTCATCGGAAGACGAGAGCAGAAACAAAACAAAACTCTGTCTGAATACAAAATATGTATTTGTTTGTGTGTGTGAGGGAGAGAGAGAGGGTAGAGAGAGGCAGGAACACAGTGTCAGAGGTCGTGCAGGTGACTGTTGTCGACTTCAATCACGCCTCAGAGCCGAGCTGTTTGCCGGACTCATGCGCCGCACTGACTAAACCATTACTACCACCATTAATCACAGCCTCATGTTCACTTAAATCACTGGGCCGCAGTGGACAGCTGCAGAGGAAGAGAGTTAACGCACACTTTCAAAATAAGAGCCTTGACTTTGAAAGGTGAGTTAAGTTAGGAAAGTGAGAGGCAGAGGATGGGGCCAATGTTGTAGCTATAAAATGTGTGTGAGTGTAGAGTTGTGTGAGTGTAGAGTTGTGTGAGTGTAGAGTTGTGTGAGTGTAGAGTTGTGTGAGTGTAGAGTTGTGTGTGTGTAGAGTTGTGTGCGTGTAGAGTTGTGTGAGTGTAGAGTTGTGTGAGTGTATCTCAGTCCGTGTGTACAAATGCATGTGGAGATTTGCACATGTGTACAGGAATCTGCAAATGTGTTTTTCAGGGTCACTAGAGATCTGTGCATGTGTAGAAGAATCTGTAAACGTGTTGAGGTCTGTGAGTTTTGTGCATAAATCTTTAAACGTGTGCTCATTGTGTAGAAGGAACCCCGGCTTCCCACAGACGGAGGAGGAGAGGTTGAAACAGAAACGGGTTCTCTCTCGGTCGCTCTGCAGCCCTTCGTGTTTCCGGCAGGAGAAGCCGTCGTGTTGGGTCTGTCTGACTCGCGCTGACTCACAGTGAGACGCCGCAGCTGAAGGCAGCGTTCCCCCGAGGGAGCGCCCGGCTTGTCAAACCGTCGCTTCTCGTGTCAAAAACCAGACACATCTCATCCTCCGAAGCGCACTTTCATGTTCCTCCCCGGCGCTCAGGAATCAAACGCAGATGTTTCCCACGACACACCAATCAACCAACATAACCGCTTCTGCCACTGTCAGGTTTTTTTTTTGTGTTGCTTTTCCTCTCTCTTCAGACTTCTAACACAAATCTCGGTCAGCCGCCATGTTTGGGGAGACGTTGGTGACTTTTTAGTTTTATTTCCTTCACACGAGTGGAACTTTGAAGTCGGGAGCTTGTGCAGTTTATTTCGTTGCAGAGGTCGGTCGGTAAGAAGAAACACTGCGGCGCTAACGATGTGTTTCAAAGCGTTTAACGTGTTTGTCTTCCTTCAGTGTCTGACTCACTTTTTCATGCTTATGTCATAAATAACTTCCATTTCTACTTGTTCTGCTATTTCCTCACAAGTTTGGTGTAGAACTTTATTTTTTTTTATGTTGTTTATGTTGTTTTATTTGTGAGTTTAACTTAAAAATAATAATTAAAGTTTGGCCTGGGCCTTGATATGGACAGTTTGTGTGTTGAGTGTCTTCCCACAGTCTAATCACATGTGGGTTAGATTGACTGGAGACTATAAATCGTCCATAGGTGTGATTGTAAGTGTGAAACATTGATCGTAGATATGTCAGTGCTGTGCCTCACATGTCTCTGAAGTGATGTAGCTAATGGATTTGTTGTATGTTGTCTTTTATACAGATGTTAACAGAAAAAACATCTGTTTATTCAACCAAAATGAGACACGAAAACAGTTTAGATTAAAGTCTCAGAGACATTATACATATATATTGATCTGATTTAGCAGATTTGACTCAACACAATGAACCCCTTCATTAAAAAACAACCCTACTCTCATGTGAGCACAGTGTATGAACTCTGCTCATAAGTGCATGACTCTGATTGGCTCCTGAAGTCTTAAATGAAGCCGTCCTGCACGGTCCCATCTCCCCAAATTACTTAATGATCGACTGCGTGAGGCAGCGAAACAAAGCCTCGGCTCTCAGATTAATCATCAGCAACATGCGTGGTGAGGGAGCCGGCCCATGTGCTGTATTCAAGATTCATCAAACTCTAATTACCAAACTCCATGTAAAAATTAATCAAAATATAATTAAAACATTAATCCCGAGCGGTTTTCCCTGCTGCCGTCTATCAGTGACACGGCTCCATCTACGGAGCAGTGATTCAATCAGGCAGCCTGAAGGAGACGCATTGTTCTTCTCTGTGCTCCGAGTATTAAGCTCCGAGATTTATTAAGATACTTTATCATTTTCACAGAATATGTTATATCACACGAATACTCAATGGACAAAATATCATGGACTGATTATCAAGGCCTAAATAATTTGCGACAACAACTTTACTGCAATGCAAGATATGCTGCCGGCTCCCCCTACAGGTGGGAGACACAACTCACTGATGTGAGAACAAGTTGCAGTCCGAGCCGCCGCATGCACACGGCTGCACGTGTGTTAGTTTGACAACACGCTAACGGAGAAGAAGCTAGCAAACGGAAAAATAACCAGGTCGACAGACGAGGTTTTCGAGGTCTGGAGGAAAACGTTTACATGTGCTACAACTCAGATTAGAAGAGTAGCATTCAAGCTAACAAGCTAACACACAACGCAAATAGCTGACTCATTGATGTCCGAGCATGATGCGTATTAAATCACATGAAAACCGTAACGTAAATGGTAATGTTCCAGTGTGGTACACCAGAGTTGCAAAGTGTAGTTCCAGTCCTCCAGGGGGCGCTATGAAAGACATGACAATCTGATTATTATAAGTTTGTGTACCATCAAAATGATCAGTAAATTTAATCTTTAAGTGCATTTTTTTGTGTGCTTTATCACTTTGTTGGCAAATAAATATCACTCAAAATACTACTGATACTTGTTGAACCAGATAGTTACTGCAAGATATTATCATGTCTGTATTATTAACCTGATATTTCTTTATATATTGTTGATATTTTAATACATAAATAGTGTTTAATCTGAACAGGAAGCTTTAAGGAATGTTATAATAAAAACAATATACAGTATAAAAGTCTCCCTTGTGTAGTTTGGAGTCAAAGACCCACCCCTTCCCTGTGTTTACCTCCAGAACCTTCACAACATCCACAATTGACCCAAACCAAAGCAGCGTGATCTGTTGTTCAAACCTCTCCAGCCTGACAACCAACGCCTCGCCGATGATAAATAGAGGCTGAAGACGTCTAATTTGTGAGGCTACCCAATCGAAAAGCAATCAATACGCCCATTAGCTCCACTGCCATTCGGTTCCGAACATGCGAGTGCTTTCCCGACGCCCTCGGAGCACAGAGTCGTTCAGGAAAACATGAGTAGACAACTTTCGTCTTCCTGCAGGTCACGAGCAGAAACAAATTCATAAACCAACTGTGAGATGATTTCTTTATTCTATCAGTCAGATTTCTTATTATTATCAGTTCTTAAGTGAACGAGTAATGATCACTGAAAAACACAATTCACAAATATCATTATGTTTATAGGTGTGACGCAGTCTTCTTGATATCTAATGTTGGAACTGATGAGTAGGAACCTTGTGAGCAAAAGAGAAACAGGTCGGTACAAGTACAGTAACAAACGAACTTAAAACGTCATTAACGTAACATTCCACATAATAACAACGTGCAGATTATCACGTTTATAACTTGGTCATTAACAAGATATATTCCTGTTATCATGTTACTACAACACATCTTTCATGTTATAGACTGAGTCTGATCCTGGTGCGGCAACAATTCACTTCCTCATGTAACTAATCCCAATATGAGATAAGATGTTATTATAAGTCCCACAACAGGGAAATATCTGTCAGCTAATAGACTTCAGAAAAGTAATAACAAGTAAACATGCAATACTTATAAATGCAAGAAAATAAAGAAATAGAAATGGAATAGAAATGATATACGCAATCCAATATAATATATAATATATGTGTACTTGAATGCATCAATGCAACTTGTTTAATTACTATTTAAATATGCAAGAGTCCCAGTCGCTCCTCTTTCTGCTCTGCTGCTCCGACGTGGACGAGTGTGTTTGGTTCACGTCTCCATCGTCTGAGAGCGATTATCAATCCTGTCGTTTCGCTTCTGTTCAGAATCCGTCTGAGCTCATTAATGTCAGCGTTTGTGAATTTAAAGGAGCGACTTGATAAACCTGCATCAGCGTCCTAATGGAGTGATTCACTTCTCCTCCTCCTCCTCCTCCTCTTCATCGCCCTCTTCCTCCTGCTGCTTTTGCTCACTCGAGCCTTTTCCACTTCCAGACCTTGATTGATATGTTTTTTACTGTTTAGTTTTTATGAGACCATTGTGCTCGCACCCTCGGCAGAACTGATGTCCTGGGTTTTCTTCTTTTTAACGAGTACATTCTCAGTTTTATATGTGTGGCAGATTTTCTCTCTAGATTTAGCCGGGCGATCTCATTGGCCACCTTGGAAAACGGGCCCCTCCCACTCGCGTGATGCTGTATAAGGTGACATAGCAACAGCTGCTGTGCGCCGCTCATCAATCACATGTGGCTGACGTGTCTGCGGATGTTCCCGCTCTCTCTCTGCTCGGCTACGTGTCAGTAATGCCAAACGTGGTCGTCTGCACCTTGACGCTGGGACACAAAAAGCGTCAGCGATGACAATAAATCAGGACGGATACAAGACGACTGTGCCCGAGGACAATGCGGGCTAATGAATCTGTGACGCCGCCGCTGTCGTTAACGGTCGTTACAGGACGCTCGGCTCGTCTCTGTGTGGATGTGTCCTCACGTTCTGAGTATGTATAACAAAGCAGCAGATGAACTCGTCCTCTGTGTCAGTGGATTCGTTTCTGATCTTCCATCTCAAACAGAAATATTGTGTCTACGTGAAATACTTCACCTCCCTCCGCTCAGATCTCACCCGACTCTCACAGGCTCATGTTCTAAAGAAAAATCATTTTCCTCTCAGGTTTTAAATCCTCTCGTCTCACGTCTCTGTCTGACTCATTCTCTCCTTCTCAGCCTATCCACTTTGGAAAAAGGTCTAAACTGGGAATCTTTTCCATCTCTTATATGTTTATTTAACATGTCTCTGCATTTATTTACAGTAATTCTTCTTCTTATTTACTCCATAATAAATATAATAATAATAATAAAGATGGACGACATCACAGGTCCACAAAAGTGAAGCCAAATATCTTGGATCGCCCCCTGGTGGCTGGCTGCAGTACAGGTCATAAACCCTGCCTCCTCCATGTTAGTAGATGGGACATCAACCAAACGAAGAAAAAAATAATCTAAGTAGACGTTAAATAAATGTTTATATAAGTAATTTCAGGTGGCTATTATCACACTGATGTTTGTACAAATGTTCATGTTCCTGATAAGTTTGGTTTTAATTAGTAATTTGATACATAAACAGGTTGAATTGTCATGATTGACAGCTGAGACTGACTCGTGATTGGCTGAGTGAACGTGTCTCGGTTGGACCTTGAGGGTTCGGTCACACACACAAATGATTCAGAGGCGAAACCTTCACCTCCCGTCCACTTCCAATCTGTGTGAGCGAGGACTCAAATGAAGCGCTCGCCTCCCGCGGCGAGTCAAATCCCAGCGATGGCTTCACGTGGAGCCTTCAACTTCTGGTGAACCCTCGAACGTATCCAGGATGTTTGGGCTTCGTTTCTGGAGAGTGGGAGGAAGTGGAGACGGGCCTCCCATCTTTATTTACAGGGCTTGGATCCGAACAGCAGCAACTGAAGAAGTATGTCTTCTACCCTTAGCAGCAAAACATTATAGTTTATAATTCGTTATTTGATGATATGCAATGGGGTCAAATCTGGTGAGAAATATCACGAGACTGAAGTGTGATTGTTTGAGTATCGGCAGGATGTCGGACCAAAGCTTCAAATGGTGTCAAATGAACAAGATGGTGGCACCGATTTTTCATATTTCTGGATTGAGGAAGTAAAGATGTGTCGTCCATCTTGATTCACAGTCTGACTGGACATTACTGATTATTTTTTGTTCCACTTTTATTTCTCATGTGCAAGGTAACTCAGGGTCAACAGAACAATGAGAAGAAACCGGTCAGCTCATCAGTGCAAAAGTTATATTAAATAAAAGAAAGGTAGAAAGACCTTATTATAAAAAAGTAAAATACAAAACTATGACTTTATACGTTCAAAGGTGCAAATGAAGTAACAACTTTGATTGTATGGAGTGTGCACGTGTAGTTATTGTGTAGTGTTACATCACAATGTAGTATTTACTTCTTTTCTATTGTTGAAATATGAAAGCATTGAAAATCTTTCCACATGTTTTCATAACGTCCTGATCTGCTGCTGATTCCTCACGTGAGAAATCTGTTTCTATCAAAATACATACAAAGCTTGTCTTCAAGGAAATGTTCAGAGTGAAAGTTTAGATGTTGACGTGTGTTCCTTCGCCGCCGCGCTCCCTGGACAGGATGTGGAGTCTTTCATGTTTAACGGCGCCGCTGCCACCTGGAGATTCAGCTCCGCGAGGAGAAGGACTCCGGGCTCAGTATGTTAATGTCCTCTGTATAGATTACACTGCTTACTAATTCATGCAGGAGGAGGTAATTTATTGGGCTTTTCATAGAGGTCCCCAATGGGAGATAAATGCTGTCTGTCCGGCCCTCTGCAGAGACCTCTGGGAATCCATCAACTGGAGGGTAAATTGGTTTTCGCTGGACTCCGTGGGGAATCCGTGTTAAAGGGGGGGGAGCTGTGGAGGAGCGCTGCACTTCACTCACCCCCCGCTAATGCAAAGCAGGGCTTAATCCATGAATTTATGATGTACTCTGTTTGTCTGGTACAAAGGTAAACTCCATTTTCTGAATTACAAGATATGAAAAGTGCCGGGGTCAGGAAACGCCGACCTACTGACAACACGCCGCATATAACAAATATACCCCCCCGACCTCAGGACGAGCGGCCATGAGGGAGCAGGGGGGGGGGGTGGAAGTAAGAGCCGAGGGGGCAGACATGACACGAACTTCATTGACCCCTGTGTGTTGTGAATATATATATATTCTTTATTTACGATCCACTCTGACAGTGATGGGTTCGGTACCGAGGGAAACCAGACAAATACGCCCCCTTCAGGCTGAGGGATGGATCCAGATATTCAGGAATAACACACACTGTAGTTACTGGTAATCACTGGTTTTACATGTGAGTTATTGAATTATGTTCGTCCACCACAAGGAACTGTTCCAACCAGCTACTGGATTACACTGAAATCTGCTTTGTTCATGCTCCTCTGAGGGTGAACCCGTTAACGTAGAAAAATCGAGATAAAATGCAGCAGATCTCAACTAAAACGTTCCTGTTTCAACAGAGACATGAACTGTTTCAATTAAAGGTGGGTTATTATCCACGTTCATCCAGGTTCTGGGTCCAAGAGAAGAATTCCAGGAAGAGAACATTCAGACCCTGGAAGCTCCAAAAACTGTGGAACCTGTATTTCCCACAATGCAACTCAATGTCGACACCTTGAAGACATCATCAGGGTTTAAGGTTTCTCCGATTTGACCAAGCTCCTGCTCAACCATCTCCACAGACACGGACCTAAACTGATCTCTTTTAATTTCTCATTTTTTAAAATGCTAAATATATGAAAAAGTTAATAAATTGACCCGTCTAGACTTAATGTTTTTATCTAAACTGCAGTTCAATAAAGTAAAACAGGTTTAAACCTTTTCTTTTATAGATATTAAATCCTCCAACGTGCAGAGATACAAGAACACACATCCGTGGGATTTCAAACCCAATTACGTTCTGTTCCAGGTCGGACAGCACCTCCGTGTTTGAGCTGATTGCCGACTGCTCCTCTGAGTGCGAGCGGGCAGTTTGCGCTCGCAGCCACGCCAGCCGCTTTATTCGGTTACAGCGTTGAGGACGGAGATGAGAAACATCCCCCCCGCCGACTGCTGGAGACGAGACATTAAGACGTAGGCGTCTCTCCCAGCGGAGCGCTTCCAGACTTCTCTTTGTTGGAATCGTGGAGAAACTGCAGAGACGAGTCTGCGGCAAACAGCCTCATTAAGGCCACAGAAGCTGTTGTTTTGTGTTTTATAATGAATGTGGATTACCCCCCCCCCCACACACTCCTTCGGCCCCCCCCCCCCCCCCCCCCCCCACTCCACAGTTGATTCTTAAATTAACTTCATCAATCATCACCGTAATGCAGGACTTGTTCCCTTCCCATTGTTGGTTGTTTCCCTGCAGGTCCGATCTTCTTCGCTGTGCAGGTATATGACCTGTTTCCCCCCCGAGCGTGTTGAGCGAGTTCACCTTCCCGAGCCACCTCCTGTTTGAGCGAGTCACTGCGACAAATGGCCGCCGTTCTCCTCTGACCCCCTTCTGTGATAAATATAAAACATGGCCTCTGCGGGGAAGAGGAGGAGGAGGAGGAGGAGGAGGGAGAGTAAAGCTCCGTCTGGATGGCATCACCAGGGGAGGACGGTAATCTGGTTTTAACCTGTGCACATTGATAAATTCACATATAACCTGAAAGTATTTGAATCCATTTTTACAGCGGGTCTGTGGCTCGATTGGTTGCCAGGTTCAGGGAACATTTCCAATTTATGTTGCCCCAGGTTTATTGCAGCCTTTAGGCCTTTCTGAGCAGCGTCTGTATTATCAGGGGGGGGGGGGGGCAGTAATTAGATTTTCCACACAAACACTGGCCCCGTTACTGTCACCAGATGGAGAAATAATATCCTAGCGAACTCTGTGGAATCCAAGAACCCACGAAACAACTTCACCTTCTCCATCCGCAGATCTCTCCTTGAGACAAAACTCCAATGCAGCTTATTGAAATACATATTTCATTCCTCTCAACACTCGATTTCTGTGTGTGGAATATTTATCTCTTTCCACCAACTCAATCTTGTTGTTTCTGCCGTAGCAAACACCTGCTCGGCCCTTAGGGACCAATAAAGTTTCATCCGATCGATGCCTCTCTGCCCCGGCGCCGGTTATACCACCGTTGCAATCCAGATGTTGGATTTATGAGTCAGTAATTGTGTGCAGCACCAGATGTTGACGTGAACAGGACTGGAGTCACCTCGCGCCCTCGAGGGAGAGATACTGGAAATGAAAGTCTGGTGTTTTATGTGGTTTAGGGACGTGAATCGAGATACGACCTCATAGAAAAGCTATAAGATCTCAAAGAATGATCAGATTTGAAGGCCAAGAATGTTTTCTTATTAGTTTGCCTTATATATAGTTTGCCAAATATTTGAGCATCTTCATGACCCCTGAAGTTATCTGCATTGCTCCGAGTTTCTCTTTCAACAATCGTATTCTTGGAGGTGGAAGAGCTTCTGAAACATTAAGACCATCCTGAGGCTCCGTCTTTCTTACGCGGCTCTTTCAAGACGGATGAGGTAAGTTTCACCGGCGGTTTCAAACGCTGCAGAATCAAATCCTCCACCGGCTCAGTGCAGAGGTTTCTCCTGAACAGAAATAATGATCCAATCTGACCGGCAGGTACGTCTCTCTAAACTGAAGCCTCTATCTCAAGGTATAATAGATGTTTCTGAGTTATTCCAGTGGCATATATTTACATTTCAGATTCTCCGCCTGAGGCAGAAAACACAGAAATGTTGAATCTGTGAGGATAAAACCTGGTGGGGTCTGTTCTGCTGTTGTCAAAGCAACACTTTATATCTCAGTACTTAGATTCTCTACACACACAAAGCGTGGACAGTCCAGGGGCGCTGGCAGCTTCCTGTACGCACTTTGCTTTTTTTATGGTGAAATAAATAAAACCGTGTCAAAAGCAGATCATGTCTTTAGATTCTATTTTATAGAACAATGTGCTTATGAATCATTTTTGTGGGTGTGTCCACTGGGTCTCAGCATCAAAGATTCCTAGAGGCTTCACATTGACCAATAATCTGATATAAACCATATTCAATTAATTGTTGGTGTGAGTCCTACTGAGAAAAATACATAAAGTAACGAGACCTGTTTCCTCCAGAATCTGAACGCTTGACGAAGATGGATCCTCCTGCTTTGCACCATCCTTGGTTTATTCCTGTGCTTTGTGCTGCAGCAACAGTTTGATCAGGGAACTGCTGCAGATATTAAAGAGGAGTCGACTGGTGGATGATTCAGGATGTGGATGAACGGACTGAACATCAATCTAACACAGACGGTTCCCCTGGGAAACTCTCAGATACTCAGAAACTGGCTGCTGAGGTCAAGAGCGCTCGTAAATGTCAAAGCAGTGGACAACATCCACTGGTGCATCGTCCCTGGAGAACACCGGACTTTACTGACCGAGTCAGAGCTTTATTACAAATAAAGAATTTATAAAAGGAACTTTCTCTGTGGAAACAAGAGAAAATCATCGTATTGATTTCTTCTGACAGTATCAAAAACATTCTCTGTTCTGTCAGTGCAGCTTTATGATGTTTCCACTGAGTGAAACGTTTAAAACCAAAGAATCTTCTGCTTTATTTCAACAAATTAAATGTTTCTATACTTTTATATTTATATGTTCTTGCAATTGTTTCTGTTGTTTTCATTTCCAAACACTATAATGATAATGATAAGAATAATAAAAAAAGGAAAAAGATTAAGTTCATGCTCATCCATAGACACATGTAGATATATTTAAATATACACAGATTCAGATCTGCTCATAAACATTTGCACATATATAAGTTAACTTTTTTTTAACCAACCTCGGCTCGTCTATCGTCTCCTGATAAATTAGCCTCTGGGACAACGGACTTCCAGTGGAGACAGTGGATGTCCTGGCCAAGTCTTATACTAACTAATGATAACTGGGATAAACTAAATATTTAATAGTATCATCATTAAAAATAAAGTTCTGTAGGTTGAACAAAGTTTGGCTGCACAGCCCGAGTCAGTGAGTAACGACGGATCCAACGTTCTGTTACCGAGTTTCCACTTTGTTATAAGTTAATAAGATTCGAGTATCGTGTCTCAACGTGCTGAAGGTGACTCGGCTGAGTGAGATGTTTCCAAACCACAGCATCAGTTTAATACGAGGCTGGAATCCACCGAGCATCTCAACCGACTTTCTCCTCATCACAATATGAGTCGGAATTACAGTTCAGTGGCTTTAATTAGTCAATAAGTGGGACAGTCATCGGAGCGTGTGGAAGCAGCCAGTGATTCAGGAGAAGAGAGGGAGCGAGCGGAAAGAGACTGAGATAAGAGGAGAAAGAAAGAAAGAGGGGGGGGGGGGGGAGCACCTTAAGACGTCTTAAAATCCCTCTCGTAATTTAGACGGAGCGCCTCACCTTACCACATGCTTAATTACCCTTGACTGTTCACAGCTACATAATTAACATTCTCATATATTCCAGCGGCAGATGCAGAAGTCTAACGTGTCGGGGCATCGTGTCCAGGTTCTGACTTTGGGAGAAGGTTGTTGCCGGAGCTCTTTTACCTGCAGAGTAATAATAAAGGCTGTAATCTGGCCTCGGGGGTAATTTATGGATTCAGGGAGGAGGGGGGGGGGGGGGGGGGGGTCCTGAGGACGGCTCATAGATAAATCAACTAAATGAACAAGGGGACTGCAGCCTCAGTAGAATACAGGAGGCTTCCAGAGGCACAACATGGCTCCGAGGGCTGAAGCAGGGCTGTGCGTTGTGGTTGTGTTGTTGTCGTTCAGGCATTAAAGCTGCTCACATGTGAAGATGCAACAAAGTGTGACTGTACAAACAGAAATCTGGTCTTCTTTCTCTCTGTGGAAGATTTCTGTCGTTCAAACACACGCAGCTGCGTGAACGAAACAAAGCATTTAGTTTTTCGTGTGCCGATAATATGAGAATGAGATTTGGTTTTCCACAACCATCGGTTTCATGTGGACACCAACTGTATGAGCTATGGAGTCATTTTAAAATGAGACAAACTTTGTCGTCTTTTTAACTTCTTTGCCTTTTTCAATTATACAATTTACAAAATAACAACACAAATGCACTGTCATCAGTTTAGACTAGAACGTAACTCACAGTCTCCTCATGAAACCACATTTAAATTCCCACTGCAGACAAAGGTCAAAGTCAAAAGGAACAACTCAAATATATATATGTATGAATAACCACAGGAGGCTACCACGAGCAGTTCCACTCCAGTCCTGCAGGTGGCGGTAATGACGACGGCAAATAAAGCTACAGAAAGGAAACAACATGGAGGAGAATTACATTTTGCTGCTGTTTTTTGGGGGTATATAGAAACTAGAGAGTGACAAAAATCTTTCTGTTCAACTTTAAATTCATTAAAATAAGCTCAGTGCTTTGTCATCTCTATCAGACATAATAATGATTCACCAGCGAGTGAGGTTCGTTGCATCGTTCATCGTCATTCCCTCTAAAACGATGATGTAAGGAAGCAGAAACTAGAAAGTGCGTTTTAAAAACCCATAAATCTTCAGGATCAGAGTCTTTTCTTTATTGTGCAAACAGCAGAGCTCATGTGTTTCAGGAGGAATCCCATCACTCATGCATGCGCCACAGCCGCGGGCTGCAGATGCTCCGGCAGGGCAGCCCACAGGCCTCTCGCTGAACATTGTTTCCTCCTCGTCCCCGCGGCCGCAGCTCGTTCACAAAGAGACACATCTTGTCTTTCCTTCTGCGGCGTGCTGAAGTACAAAGCCTCTCACATACCAAATACGAGGCTAATTGGCACACAGGGACGGTGTCAGTGGGAGGACGCTCGCCAAACGGGGGATTTGACCTACATCGGCTGGTGGCGGGAGTGTTTTCCGCGAGCTCGCCGGCTGCCAGCGGCCGCAGGTGGAGCCGAGCTGGAGATCTGACAGTAATTAGGAGGAAAAGGACAGTGTCCCTGAATCCGTCTCGCCGGCTCATCAGCTGTGCGACTCCCACTCTGTCCGGATCGCACTCACCCTGCAGGAAGTGTCTGTCCATCCATCCGTCTCCTCAGACTCTGTGTGTCCACGATGCAGCATGTTGCAGTGGGTTGCGATGCAGAGCCGTGACACAGCTCAGAGTTTTGATTAACGGCTCGGCTCTGAGTCACATTCTGGTAATTGGCCACTGAATTTAACCGCCTTTTCCCGTTTCTCCCTGGCTGTTACACCCACTGACAGTGTGAGAACAGCTCCGAGTGCCGCTTCCGCGTTTGTGTCAAATCTGGAGTTAACCGCGGCTGAGAAAAGCACCGTGGAGCCTTTTTTTTTCCTGCAGATTTGAGTCACAGAACGCCGGAGGACGGAACACAAACAGAGGCCGGGAGAGTTCACTGGTGTTTTATTTGTGAACTTGGTTGTTGCCACAGCTTCTCGGGCTGCGTGCGCTCGGGTGACCGGTTGATTTAAACAGCCCCGCTCCCTGATCCTCACTTGACTGCTGGTTTGACCTCAACCTGCTCCAATGTCACCTCGACGATCCAACGCTGCCTCAAGAGTTTTTAATTCCTTTTTGAAATAGTATGATACTTACATTCTGAAGTATTATGTCCACAGAGATCATGAGATCAGAATCCAGGTCACAGGTTCCCCGGCTCATCTGGAGCAACGGGATGCACCTGAACTCCTGGGAGGGTTTATGAGGAGGTTTGGTTTCCTGTTTGCTGTCAGAGGCTCGACACCTTCAGCTGCTTCTCTGAGTTTGTGTTGTTTGTCATGTGCCTGTTTTTATTTGTGTGCGTGGGTGCCTGAGTGTGAGTTGTACTGGAAAGCACTTTGAGTGGTTGACTCGATAAAGGACGATGATGAATCAGGATTTAAAAGCAATAAGAAATCAGGACAATGTTTGTGTCAGTGCCAAAATCTGAAAACAAACACAATGTCGAAAAAAGGCAATTTAGAAACAAATTAAAATCCTTAAAATCTTTACATCAACACCAACGACAATCTTAACGTCGCACTTTTCTTTTAAATCTTTCCATGAACACTGAAACCCAGTGAAACCCGTGGAGATGATGTGATAATTCCACCCGACACCTGAGCCTGGTTTTACAATCATCTGTATCCGTGCATGTCATCTGTCATGGTGGTGGTGGTGGTGTGTGGTGGGGGGGGGATCCCTGCGATCCACCGGTGTCACTGAACTGATTCGATTTTGAACCGAAGCATTGCTCATACCCATCCAGCCGGGTGATAACGCACAGAGGGAAAGCTGTTCATGTAATGTGCAGCCATGTTTCCTGTTTGACACGAGAGGTGGACGCTGTCGCCGCTGATCCTCTGTCATCGTGTTTCATAGCTTAGAGCAGCACACACGGAAAGAGAGAGAGAGAGAGAGAGAGAGAGACACGACTCCTACAGAATAATTTATCATTTCCTTTTTTTACCTTGTCTCTTCACTCGAGAGTATTTTCGGAGCCTCTTCACGACTCAGGATGTTCAAGGTGTCAGACCCTTTTTTGTGTGTGTGTGTGTGTGGGGACCGACTGGAGGCTACAATTATGGCTGAAGAACGTGTTAGCGTTGGGAGCAGCAGGAGGAGCAGGAAGGTATTTTAAGGTCAGTGCAGAAATCAGAGGCAGTCCTGTGTGACTCAAAGGGCTCTGACTAGGGAGCATAAATCACACACACCCCGAGGAGGGTTCATTACCTCCAAAATAAAGCTTTTACCGCTGATTGCATTCGCTACGCTCGCCGCCGCGCGGCTCCTGCACGAACCTTCACAATCAGTTTGCTTCGTCCTTGTTGTGTTTCGAAACGTAATCTTTGGTAGAAGAATAAAGCAACCCTCAAAACACACGATAGCGTCGTCGGCCCCCCCCCCCCCCCACACACTGAGGGCTCTTTTTTTATATTATTTTTTTAATTTTTTTTTTTTGCAGAGTCATTTCTCAAATGCCAAGAGGGACGGCGCCGTGATAACCGATGGGAAGCAAAGCCTGCGTTAGTATGCTGGGCAGGAAATAGCGACGGAGACGGCGAGGTAGAAAGTATCTCCGTACGAACACTCCTCACCTCGTGTCGTCTCCTCCTCCTGTAAATCTCCGAGGCTGAGAGGTCCAGCCCCCCTCTTAAGAATCGGGAGGCGATTGCTGACGTGTGCGCTCGCATGGACGTATCAGTGTTGTCTCAATGGCTACAAATCAATCTGGGTCCCGACAGCCTCTGCAATGCAGGCACGGGGCTCCGGCTTGGCCGAGGCTACGAGTGCAGTTTGCTGGGCTGAGTGTTTGTCAGGCTGCAGGAGGGGGGGGGGGGGGGCGGCAGCCATCAGAGGAGAAACAAAAGAGAGCAGAGCTGTTTCAACATCCGTCTTTTAACATAATCGATCATTTATTCCATTCGCAGGTCTTTGTTTCAACCTTTCTGAAGCCGGTGTGAGCTTTTTAGTCATTTCAATGATAACAGTGCCTTCATGGTTCATCAACACTCAGGAACAAGTGAATTCAGAGGTTGAAAATCAGCAGTTTCTTTGTGGGAGTGTGGAGAGAAGATGGTTCAAACAAACTGGGTTATCATGCAGTTATATGAGTTTCAGCTCTGAAATTAATAAATATCACAAGACTTCTTCCATCTCCAAGAAGTCAAGGATCCAAGGAGAGATAACAAGGAAAAAGACGATGATGACTAATGTTGAAATAAGTTAATGAAAACCTTTGATACTAAATAGTGATTAGTGTGATAAGGACATTTCAATGTAGTTAATGAAGCTAAAACAGGTGTTTAATGTTCGATGTGATGGACTCATCAGTAAAATCCTTGAACAATATCTTTAACCACATCATACACATGTATCCTCTTCTTCTACGTGACGTCTGGTTTAACCTTTGATTTCAGGAGGACACAGTTTTAACTGAAGACATCACAAACTAGTCCCTCAGAGCACAAACCTGCCAATAGAGTTCACTACATCCAGATTTTTATTTGGATCTGCAACAAATTTCACAGGCTCATAAATATCAGTCCCCTAAATGTGCCTGATCTTTTCCGTAAAGATTCATGAATTATTTTTTGAGAATTCAAAGGAAGTTAAAAAAAAACGTCCTAATCCTGCCCACAGATGAAAACATGACCCCCCCCTGGTGGAGGTAACGAATGAAGGTCGTCAAATATCATAAACCCTGTTTTCTCCAACATGGATGAAGAGTATTGTGTTGCTTTGTTGTTGAAGTTGTGTCACTGCAGCTGCAGAGTTTGTTCTGGACTAGTTTCAGTCGGGGTCACGGACGAGCTCCGGTCCAGGTGGAGGAGGAGGAGGGAGGAGTCGAGGTCATCTGATCCCCATTAACTCTGCGATACGTGTGCAGCGCTTCGGTCAGAACGTGTTGAAAGAGCGAGCAGAGGAAGTTCATGGTCATCCCCCCCCCCCCAGAGTGTGTGATTCAGGACAAGTGTGTGTGTGTGTGTGTGTGTGTCAGACGGAAACACAGGCCAAGAATCATAAACACAACAAACAGCTTTGGTTCTGTCAAAGGAAATAAAATAAAAGAACGGGAGTGAAGGAGGCAGCTCCAGACGCTGTGATATTTATTAATGAAAACACAGGATATGGTGTTTCAGACGATACATGAAGGAAACACTGACTCCACGAAATAACGTGACGTTTTCATGACTCACTTGTCGTTCTTGTGTTTTAAAGTAATCGGGTCTTGGATTGAGATTCGTCCCACAGCCGACGTTCCTCAAAGTATCAGTGGTGTAACTGAGCCTTCAAACTTTACCCAGCACCTCAAAGTTCTTCTGAGAATCACGACAGATTGTCACAGGACCACAGTAAAACTTTTACAATCCCAGATCTGTAAAAAACAGGCAGAAAGAGGAAATGGACTTTCCGTGATGGCTCTCCAGATGATAAAAGTAATAATATGCTCTCATGAAGCTGTGGCCTGAGGACAGCTAAATGTCCTGTGCTCTCTCTCTCTCTCTCTCTCTCTCTCTCTCTCTCTCTTGAGGTAAAAACCAGATTTCTCATTTGGTTCCCCACAGAAAAGCTTTAAAATAAAAAAAAAGGACAAATGGAGCAGCTCGGGGCGACGACAGCAGCTTGAGACGCTTCACATGAAAGTGCAGAGTCACTGGGATCCGTCTCTGCTCGTTCGGATTCTGTCTGTGACTCCGAGTCGTCCTCGGGCAAACGGTTCATCGTCAGACCCGAAGCAGCAACAAGCGACGTCAGAGATCAACACACGGATTGAACTTGGCTTCAAATGCAAAATGAGCTGATGTGATGAAATGCACGGGTCAAAGGGGAGATTTAATCAAAGGCTTTAGAAACATCACAGGGTCGATTCTTTACTTTGATACGACATGAGGAAACACATGATCAGAAGATGAGACGCAGCTTTTTAAATCATATTTATCTCAGCAGGACTTTGATTTAGACGCAGACGCACGAACCATCGTTATCCTCAACTCTTCACAGATTTATTTTGGGCCTGCGACTGGTTCTTGTCGGGCTTGTGTAGAATTTAGTTTTTAAGTCTTGGGCCACAGCTATTTATTTATTTACACATTTTAATCACTTTCATTTGAATTCAGGAACATGCAGCGTTTTCCCCCTCGGACGTGCTCGACGCGGCGTGATGCCCTTTATACGCTCCCCTGGCAGCACCCAATAATTTTAATAATAATAATAATAATTTAAAGTTTGAGTTATAGCTAACGTGTTGTGCATGTTCTTCTGCACGCAACACAAACATTCATGTATTCTGCAATTTACATCTCGCAGATGTTAATTAAAACAGCAAATTAATAAAATTGCACGCTCGCCGCTGACATGAGCCTAAAAGTGAAACACTCATTTGCATTTAAAGCTCAATTAGCACAAATGTTTTTAACATCAAGAGACACTTTCTGTGTTTTTTTGGGGTCTTTCTTTTATTCCAATGATTTTTTTTGGTAGTGATTTTGTCGTCTGGGGGATTAAAGAGTGACCGGGCAGAGAAGAAAGTTCAAGTCCAGGGTCAAGTCGTTCTCCGTGTGGACGGACTTCTCCATCTCCAGCCTCGGATTGTCCATAAAAGCACAGAGGCCCTAATAAGTTCACATTAAAACATTACTCATGTTGTGCCACCTGACAGAGAGACCGTGACCTTAATCTACGACCAGAGGTCACACACACTCCCTCTGCCGCTATCCCTACACACACACACGCACAGACACACAAACCCTGTGCGAGAACTCATTCCACACTCAATAAAGGCTTGTGCGGCCAGGCAGACAAACCCTCTCACAATTTAACCTGTCAGAAATGGTTTTGTTGGGGCTAAACAACGTCTCTGCAGCTGTGCCCCCACCCCGGCAGCCAGCTGGAGCTTTGGAACCAACAATCCATTGAGTTCAACATATTGCACATTGCAGGTTCCGCCTCTCTAACCCGGCGGCCGAGGGAAAGCTACAGTGCAACAGCACCTCGGGTCTGATTCAATCACAGCTCCTCACCAGCCTGTGTGATACTGGAATGATTCTTACAGCAGGAGACCCAGAGGAAGAGTTAGTGTTTCATCAGAGTTTGGTTGTGGATCATCTCTTTGCTGTTTGCAGGCTTTAGATTGTGTTTGTCATCACACAGCACAGAGATTTCCTGCAGATAAACCACCACCACAGGCTTTAATCTGCAGCTGACACCTTATTTATATGGATACGATCTCATGCATTTAAAGAATCTGAAGGAAAGCATCATAAAACCAGGTTGTTTGGGGAAAAGATAACTTTCATAGAGATCAAATGAAATTGTGCAAACAAATGAAGGTCGACTACAAAGAGGGAAAGTGGCTTTTGGATTCTGTTTCAATAAAAATAAACCAAACGAGGCAATCGACCTTCTGCTGTTATAGATTCTTAACTAATAAGTGGGAAATCAAAACAATACTTCTCTGTGTGTATGAAACAACTTATTTTAAAATCGACCTGACCTACTCCCCAGTTTCTAACAGTTTCCCAAGTTCCCTAAAATATAACAAATTGGATTTAATAAAAGAATTGGACAACACATACCTCCACTGAAGCTCCAAACAACTTTGAAGTAATCAAAATGCAGTTTGTTTTGATGAAAGCAGAAATCAGTTGTCAGTACGATTCCACAAACAGCGTGATAATGGCTGTTTTAGATGATGAGGTTGCACCTTCAAGAAAACTTCAGGATCCTTGTATTGACCATTTAAAGTGTGATTCCCTCTCTGGTAAATGTTTCTCTTTGGCCTTTGGCGTCTCCAAACACCATGTTTTTTTCTACCGTGTTTATTATTCTGTCACACACACACACACACGTCCCTTGTCCTCGGTCAGAAACCGGATCCTGCTGGGACGTCCACCGCCGTCCCACAGAGGTGAATATACAGCGTGCGTCCAGCAGAATGCTGAATATTACATGTGATGTCAAACTGCATATAGAACGGGACAGGACAGGACAGAAATAACCCGGTCACCTCTTGTGCTGACACCGAAATCTCTCGGGCTTCAAACATTTCTGCGACTCGCTCGTTTCCCCCGGCGACAGATCGAGTGCAGCAGCCACCGTGTGCATGTTCACTTGTGTGTATATAAGAGGGAATGTGTGTTTGTGCACACACGCTGTTCATTCACACACTGTGTATCCATAGCTTCAGTAAATGCATGTAGTTTCCTGGGACAGCATAAGAACAGTAAGTGTTCTCCTGAGGGATTCTGGGTAAAAGTGATATGAAACTATACCTGATAGCCTTAACAGTTGCATGGTATATCTGCTGCCCCCTGGTGGCTGACTGCA
Organism: Hippoglossus hippoglossus; assembly: GCF_009819705.1. Taxonomy (NCBI): domain Eukaryota; kingdom Metazoa; phylum Chordata; class Actinopteri; order Pleuronectiformes; family Pleuronectidae; genus Hippoglossus; species Hippoglossus hippoglossus. Next base: position 25,975,996 of record NC_047160.1, read on the forward strand.
GTACAGGCCTCAGACCCCACTTCCCTCATGGACCAAACTAAACAAATCTAAATACACATCAAGTAAATGTTTTCTGTCATTTTAGGCAGTTACCATCAGATGGATGTTTGTTCTTGTTTCTGATAAGTTTGGTTTTAGTTTCTTGATTGACAGCTGAGACTGACTGATGATTGGGTCAACGCATGTATCAGCTGGACCTCGCTGCCAGGGCTCCACCCCTTGGACGCTATTGGACAAATTCTGATTCAAATGATGCCGCTGGTGCAAGATGGCAGAGTTTGTATCTGGGATACTTTGGCTTCATTTCTCGATAGTGGGAGGAAGTGGAGATGTATGAATAAACCCCACATGAATAAACCCCACAACCATTTCTACTTCCATCATGAAGTTGGTGAAGCGGAATGAGGAGGAAGTTAGCTGTGGTATATCCATCCATCCATTTTCTCTACCCCCTTTCCCCTGGGCAGGTTAGCAGCGTTTTGCAGGGACACAGAGAAACAAACAACCATTCACATGCAAACTCCACAGAGAACGACTCCGGCCAAAGCAGGATTCAAACCGTGAACCAAGAAGCAGGGATGGTGGTTAACTTGGAATATCAATGTTGTGTAGTTAATAAGAGGGAATCATTTGTGCGTCTGTCAAAAGACGACTGATCAATATGACTGAGGTGAGTCTGCACATTTTTACCTTTAAGATCATATACTTTCGACAAAGACTCCCACTTAACTAACGCCTCAAATTTGGTGCTTTTCTCAGAAAGAGTCGATAGAATCTTCTTCTTCTCTTTCAGAGGCGCTCGAGCAGACCCAGGCTCCGGTGTCCTCCTGCCTCAGTAATCAATAGACGTCCTCTCCAACACAGCCGCCCGTTATTTATATCTGCCGCTGGACTTTATGTGGATAGGTCAGAGTGAGCGCTGTCCTCAAAGCGCTTACTGCAGCACTCTGGCCCGTGCACAGTGGGGAAATTTATTTTTCTCATTTGGTATGCCGCACTGAATCCAAAGTTTAGGAGCCCATTGATTGGCGCTGCTGGAGCGTTCACTTGTCACGTCTAATGTGTGAGGTGTGTGGGTTTGCTCTGGAGTGTGTGAAGTCTTAATGGGCTCCCTGGGAACGAGGGAGCACAGGGTTTACCTTGTGCTGCATTAATGTAGCTTGGCAGAAAAGTGCAGACGCCGGATGTTAATTGATGCAAACATCCCGGTGATAGTTTTCGGAACTTTCACAGCGCTGATGCAAAAGGTGCAGACGGACGTTATCTGGAGCGGCGTCCCCTTGTGTTCTCCTGGTGAAAGTTATAAATCATTTGATATTGATTGTTGTCGCCGGCTCGACAGAAAAAGGCGACGTCCTTAAGAAACCAGACACAGATCAAAGATTGTGTCTGTCCTCAGGTCGCTTCGTGTGATTTTCCGATAGATTCCCCCGCGGCGTCATTAATATTAAAATGTGTGGACTTGGTCGTCCCTCTCTGGTGAAGCTGTGATTGATTTATGTTGAAGAGTAAATGATTCATGAACCAGGGGGGGAGCGGTGGTGTGTTGGTTTAAGAAGAATCCTGGTTCCACTGGTTGTCCCTGTGGCTGGGGGGGGGGGGGGGGGGGGGGGCAATTAATTCTTGATTGATGACACCAAACTTTGTCAGTGAGATGTTTGAGATTTCTCACGTGTGACAGATAGCTAGCGTAGCCTTTGCTGCAAATTACAAACAATTTTATAGATTTTCAAGTTTCACAAAACCGAAAACAATTTGTAAACCTTTTTAAAGATGATCCCAACTGATTATTGGCCTCTAGGGGGCAGTGTATGTATGAGGTCCCTTTAAATTTCATAAGAATAATATTAAGTAAGAAAAATAGGTCTGAATAAGAGCTGGAGACTAAAACCAAACCACACATCTGTTGTTATTTGATTCAATATACATGTGAAGAATATTGAAAATGTATCATATCAAGTTTAAAAATCTGGTTAGCTTCTGCTTCTCTCTTTTCATGTGTTAACCAGACATTTAAGTCAGGTAAGGATTTAGTGGCATCTAGTGGAGAAGCTTCAGATTGCAGATCCTTTAAAAAACATGTAGGAGAAGCTACGGTGGCCTTTAGGTGACAATTCAAAATCAAAAGGCTGGTGTGTGGTTGGTCTATATTCTTCCCTTTATTCGTCACACTGGATCTTTAATGATAAAATGTCATAGCCACAAACTGGAGGTAAAATCTGGTGCAATTCCAGCAAAGAGCCTCGATTTCTGTGTCTGTATCTAAACTGTGATGCTGTAAAATACTTTATGTGCTGCAGTGTTCACTTCCCTGTGTTTCCCTGCAGAGCCTGATGATGCTGAGGCTGAGGCTGCTGATGGTCGTCCTTCTCAGGTGATTCACCTCTGGAGAGAAACGCCCTGACGAATCCTGTCAGCTCCACTTTACTAACACGTATGTTTGACGGCAGTATCTGTCCTCCCTGTGCTCCCCACGCCACGTCTCTCCATCTCTCTCTAATGGCCTCTCCTCCTCCTCCTCTTCTTCCTCCATCTCTCTCCTGTGTCTTCTCCTGACCTCCTCTCACCTCTTCAGTCTTCTACGCTGCTCCGGTGTCTCTTCCTGTCATCTTCCTCTTACCTTGCATCCTCTTTTCACTTTCCCCTTGTGCTCTTATATCCTCTTAACCACACTTTCTCTCCTTTCTATCCAACTTTTGCTTCTCTATCCCCCCTTTTCCTATCTTGTCTTCTCACTTCAACCTAATTCTTTCTTAGCCTCTCTCTCCTTTTCCTCATCTCCCCTCCTCCTCCTCCTCCTCCTCCTCCTGCCCTTGCCTCTTCTATCCTGCCGGCATCTGCATCCTACGCAGCGTATAAATCACCTTTTACCACCGAGAGTCAGCGCTCCCTCCTCCCGCTGGCCCCACTCTGTCAGAGGACAGCGGAGGAGGAGCCCATGATGTCACGGGACGCTGCTTTCATGGTCATGACCCATTTGGGGAAAACCTCCGAACGCCCGGTCGACTCGTGTTGCTCCTCTTCTTCGTTTCTTTTTACGCCAGGTGACTAATCGTTGTGTCTAAACGTGGGGACGTTGCCATGTCCCTGCAGCGGTGACATCAATGTCCTTTTCTACCTCGACCCTCCTTCACTCTCAACACAGACCAGACAGTTCTACACCAATAGAGAGAGAGGTTTTCAAAAGACTTCCTCTAAAATACTGAAATACTAGAGAATGACACATAGAAGTATTAAATCAATCCAAAGGTTCTTTGTGTTTCTAACTGTGCCAAAGAGACAACAGAGACGTCTTATTAGTGTTTGTCTCTGAGTCAGTGGTTTAGACACTAAAAAGATCATGGATTTCTCTATACTCACTTTAAATTGCACCAGGATAACTAAAAGTTCATTTTTGTGACAGAACTTAACCATTTAATGATTTTATTTTGGAGATATCATGTCGGGTATAAGTGAAATATAATGCATTTTGCTGCAGAGGGCTTCTGCTCCATTCACTTCCATTCATAAAAATCAGTGTGTGCACATGAAGTGCAGAGCGTGGTGGCCTCTGATTGGCTGCAGGCGGATGCAGGCTGATGAGGTGTCGCTGCGGAGCCGGCGTTTATGAGGCTGAGAGGAAATCACAGAATTGTACTCAGTGTTGTACTGGCTGGATAAATCCTCCTGGACCGCCGCAGAGTGGACCATCAAAAAACCCATTAGGGTTTTTTATTGGCTTCTCTGTGTGCTTACGTTCTGGGACTGTAATCAACAACCCTCCCAAGCTACACACTAGTACTACACTCCCCCCCGGAAATACTTTAATCTGTACATTTCTTATGGAACATGAACCTTCTTTAGTTGAACAAATTAACCTTGAGAAGAAAGTTAATTTCTGTCTTTAAATGATTTTGCCAGAAATAAATTTCAGCAGCTTCTGCTCTGACTGTCGACATTTTTCCATCTGGGCCAAAAGAACCTGAGTTTTAAGTATCAGCCTTATCGGGAAGTTTACTTCTGTAAAAAACACTTTTCTCTGTTGTTAGAGTTTGCAGCATGAATCCTAAACCACCTGAGTGTCACAGCTCCAGTCGTCCCTGTGGCTCCTTCTCTTGTGTCGGTCTCTGTGAGGAGAATCACTCATTATCAGAGTTTTCTCTGTGAATAAATGTGCGTTGCTTCATCGTCTCACCAGCGCCACAGACTGAAGTTTAATTCTAACTTGTGAATCCCATTAAAACGTCATTATTATTCCTGTAGAAGTCTGCGTCGTCGTTTGGGTTCAAATCCTGATCTGAAACCCAACTCCCTTTGAGGAACTCTTCTTCTTCAGGGTGTAGACTCTGTCTTGTTGCCATGGCTGTGCACTATTTATTGGCGCAGCTCCCCAAACATCTCCTGTATATGAGGTACGACGCCTCTGCACGGGTCGTGTTTCTCCGACATATTGGATGTGTGTTTCACAGAAGAAGGCAGTTAATTAGTTAATGTAGTTTGCAGCAGAGGCGGCTGGCGACACCGGTTCACAGCACCTTGGAGAGGAGTTAAGTGATGCAATCGATCGGGCCGACTGGCAGCGGCGCTGTGAGGAGAGGACGCCTCCTCCGTGTGAGGAGAGGACGCCTCCTCCGTGTGAGGAGAGGACGCCTCCTCCATGTGAGGAGAAGACGCCTCCTCCATGTGAGGAGAAGACGCCTCCTCCATGTGAGGAGATCCTCCCTCAACACACAAATAGAAACCTGACCAACACTTTAATGGGACGGAGACAGACAGAGCTGCAGCTGCAGGAGGACAGAGGGAAATGTGCCCAGTGTATTCATGAGATTAGTAACATCAGCTGTTCTTTGTTATGGAATTTAAAAATAATATTTCACAGCTTTGCAGTTTAATATACTCAGACATTGTACTGAGCAACATTTAACTGTAGTACTATCAATACTGCTTCACCAGCAGTTTAGTATGTATCAGGTGAGGAAGCATCTATTCAACATGGTGACTCACACTGAGTTAAACGTTTGTCAAGTTAACGATAGAAGCTCCAGTTTAGAGCTGATTGTTTTAATTGGTTTGTAATTGACTTTCTGAGTTGCTGTTCCAACCTGAGATGGCGTTCACATCTATTTTCCGAGTCAGGAACTTATTTTTCAGTTTTTCTTTAAATGTTCCTGTTATTTTGTCCACCCCTGAGTTTAAACTGCCGCTGCTCAAAGTGGAGCCTCAGTCTCCTCTTGTTTGCACAGACATCGATCTGCTGAGACGCAGCTTCACACTCTTCACACTCGGCTATTTTTAACTCTCTTGGCGGCGGTTGGATCCACATGTTTGCTTTTTGTGTTCTGTGATGTTTGTGAGACCAGTGGAAGTCTGTTCGCTCCGAGGTCGGCAGGACGACTCCTCACCGACACCGGGAGCAGCTCAGTGTCACCACAGCTCCAGCTCCTCTCTACTCGCTTTGTCAAACTTTTATGAAACTTTCTCCTGTGCTGTCCTCTCATTGTATGTTTTAGCCTTTCATTTCTAAATTCTTTCATTTTATAGCTTATAGGAAACACGATTTGAGAGACCAGCAGTTAATCAGCTGTTTTAGCTCTGGAATAACATCCGGTAGTGTTGTGCTGTAGCGATTCCACCAGGGGGCGAGCAAGATGCTTTGGCTTCTCTTTTGGGAGCCATAATGCCGTCCATCTTTATTGAGACTAAGGTTTAACTAAACATTTACAATGTTTTCAATCATTTTTACAAATGTATATGAAGAATTGGGATCAATAAAGAACATCTCTCTATCCATCCATTACAAGCTGAGATTTAATAACTCGAACGTCACCGACACATGAAGACTGCATGTCCCACTTTACGCTCTTTACCTTTTCATACTGTCATTTCACGGCGGAGGGTGTAATTATTATTCCCCCCCCCCACAGCACCGACTGTACAGCTCCTTCCGGGGCCTTCTCCTCAGCCTGTGTCCGACCCGAGTGGAGATGAAGTCAGTTTATAGGAGTTTATCAGATGTGGAGCTGTGTGTGCGCTGTGGCCTGTAGCTCTGCTGCACACAGAGAGTATCATCGTTTAAAGTTTAGATTCTGAGAGAGTCTGCAGATTATCAACTGTCTTCAGACCCACAGGAGACCGCCGGCTGTGATTAGCTCCAGCTTTACATTTTCTGAACCCGAGCCAAAGGCAGCCAGCAGCTATTAGACTATCATCGCTTTCAGTATTAAACTCCCACCCGACCCACAACACCCCCCCCACCCACCCACCCTTTATTTCTCACTTGGTGCAAAGACTGGATAATGTGCAGTGAAATCAGAGGAGCTCCATTGTAAATCTATTTAGTTTTTCATTACTTTCTTATAGGCTTCACACTAGATAATTACAAAACCGACTCCGCTTCATGTCTCAGTCCGACTGTAACGCTCATCAGGAAAATGCATTAAAAAGAAAAAGCGTTGGGTTTATGATCTGTTTCATTTTCATTGGTATTAAAGATTATTTCCATGATCTTTCAGTTTTCATTTTCTCTCCTCAGAGTCTGAAGCTTCACGTGTTTGTTCCATAGTTTCATGTGATCTGTTAGTTTTGGTTTCACGTTGTAATTTAGGGACGAAAGAATTTAGTCTGACATACGTACGTCCTGTCGTCATCACCTACGTGGGCGGAGTCTACCTGTACTTGACTCTGATTGGTTTGTAGACAGCGTGTGTCCGACTTTTATTATCCAATCTGTATTCACATCTTATTCATTTTGAATAAGATGCAAGTAGTTTTCATTTTTGTTGAGAGCACTGAACAAAAATGGTTTCACAATCAAAATCTAAGTATTTACAAGCTCAGTAAGACGATCAGGAAACGGGCAGAGACGTAAAAGACGGCGTGGACCTTTGTTATGATGATTTTAATATGATTGGTCATGTATTAACAATATTCATGTTCATTTACTCAACTTACTTTACTCTTTGTCATTCCCTCTGTGAAACTTATTTACAGCCCGACATCGGACTGTCTGCAGGGACGGGAAACAAGAAACATTCAATCACACAAAAAGGCAAAGCAAGACAGAGAGAGAGCTGGAAACAGACGGAGAGATGAGAGAGGGAGAGAATGGGAGTGAGAATAGAGGGGGGGGGATGGCAGAAGATTCAGGAGGGAGTGATGGAGGAGAGGAGAGGGGGAGATAAAAGTCGCTGAGGGGCCGGCTCTTTCACCATCCATCTCCTCCATGCTGCTGCAGAGAGAGAGAGAGAGAGGCGGTCACTGGCTCGGCCATCAAGCACTTATTGACAGTACTGCAGCAGCCACACACACACACACACACACACACACACACACACACACACACACGCACACACACACGCACACACACTTAGGGCTCAGGCCGGCCGGAGGGAGAGCGGAGCACCAAGCAGTGGTGGAGCTGAGCTTCCACACTTCTCATTTATTCATTAGTTGGCTGTGAAGTCCATGCATGAATAAAATGTGATATTTATATATAATAAAATGAATCTTTACCTGTTGTTCTCTGTTTGTTATTGTCACGATGAAGACGTGCAGCCGACAGAGGCGACGAGGCTCCTAACTCATTCATGCTCCTGATGACGACTGATTTAACAGACTGGGAACCAGCAGCTGGATGTTTTATATTTGTAGAGAATCATTGGTCTCACTGTGTCTTGTTGTGTCCCCTGCACACGGCGAGATCTCCAGGATCCACTGACCAAGGCCTTCTGTCCACGATCCAGATTAAACACTAGAGGTGCTCAAGAGGCTTTGGCTTCAGCTTTCGAGAACCGGCATGTTGTTCATCGTTGTATAAAATCTATAAACCAAGTTTTTCCACCAGAGATCCAAACTCATGTCGTGATACTGATTCTCATACTGTCACGTTTCCTGCTGTTATGAGAACTGAGCCGACTAAAGAAAAGGAATCGAGTTCGTGTGGATCCTCATGTTTTTACTGTTTTTAAACCTCCACTTGAGTTTTTTCTGGGCTTTGCAAGTTGCTAAAAATGTCAGACTGCATCATTAGTTTGGTTTTTCTTTAAGGTCAGACTTGTCATAGCTGCTGCTGATCGTCCTCCTCTCGTTCCGCCTCCAGCTCCACTGCTCAAGAGTGTGTGTCCCTGTGTGTGTGTGTGTGTGTGTGTGTGTGTGTGTGTGTGTCCCTGTGTGTGTTCAGGGGCGGGGGGGTCAATGGCACCAGACCGGGCCTTTAATAACCACCAACAGTGAAGTTGTGCTGTCGTGATGTAACTGTTCTTCCACCTCATGAAAAGATAAAGTTGTTGTGATACAAAGGTAAGACATGTACTTCCTTGATTCTTGTTGTTCTGGGTTTGTTCCCTCGTGGTTGATGCACTAAATGTAATGTAATGTAATATAACACTAATATAATCAATACAAGATAAGACGTGAACTACTTATTAATATATTTTGTATGTATTTATTACCCATCATGTGATGTAACGGAGGACAACGTCTTTAATGTCTCAGGTCATTGATCATGTTGCTGCTTTGGAGAAAGAGAGAAAAAGAGAGATGATGTAAAAAATGAGAGAAAGAAAAAGGAACAATAACAAATTGATTTCAAGATCTATGAAAATGTGCTTTACTGAAATAACACAGACGTGAGATTTTCAGACAGGTCTACTTTTCTAAATCGATTCACAATAATCGGACTGACGCCTCGTTCTTGTTCTGCTCAATAGACAAACTGCTGAATTCCTACAAATCTACTTTCATTAAATGAATCTCACACTGAGTCACTGCTCCATGTCTACATTGTGTGATACTGGGAACACACTGGGATGTCTGCAGAGCCACAGGATCCTGAGGACGAGTCAAACAACGGATTCAAACTAATTATGAAGTTTCATTTGACACATCTGTGAAGGAGGATCCAGCTTCAGGGCTGGATTTGATCTGAAACTGGACAAACTGCTGGAACTTAAGTCCTCAACAAACACGCTGTCGAGCTCTCGATACAAAACAGGAGCCTGAGGAGTGAAATGCACAATCAAGGAATTGAGTTGAACTCTTCACGTCTCTGAAAACATCCTGCTACAGTTTTTATCGATCAGCATCGTCAAAACCATTTGGAAAATATTCTCACAAGCTCGTCTGCTGCTGTTTCTTCTCTGTTTCTCGACCTTGTTCGTTCACACTGATCTTTTGTTGTGGATCTCTGACTTTAATTCACTCTGACTGAGTCGCAAACTCTCTTTCAGGAGGAGGAGCTTCAGCCGCCACTTCCTCTGACGGACGCACATCGTGGGCCTCGACCTTCAGCTCCTGACCCGGGACCATCGGCTGTTCATGAAAATGGACAGAGGGCGACTCCACTGGTTGTTTCTATAGAAGTCAATGAGGAAATGACTCAACTTCTCACTTCATAACAATACAGCTGATGTTCATTTAGTAAATTATGATAATTTAGAGTCAAATAGACCATAAAGCACCGGATGTGTTGGGGGCTGGAAACCGCGATAGTCAGGCTCCACCCCCCACTCCTCCAAATATGGTTACTCCTGATTTCAAAATAACAAAGATGCACAAAATGATAATAAGCTTTAAAATGGCCGCTCAATCGAGCTACACAACATCTCGTGTCTTCTTCTTCTCTCTGCTGTTTGGCGTCCGTCCAGTATTTCCTGCTTCCTCCTCCGTAGTGAATCCCCGTCATTTCCCAACCTCATTCTGTCACAGGCCCCGCCCACCGCGCCCGACGCCACATATACATCACAGCCGCACTATAAAGACGGTGTGCAGCCAGCATGGAGGCGCTATTGGCAGAACTATAATGGAGACAACGATTTATGGTCCGAATCAGGTGTGTGTGTGTGTGTGTGTGGTTTTGAGCAATCCCACTTCCTGATTTAATGGACTTTTCCTAATTTAGATTAGGGATGAGAGAGAGATAGAGGGAGCGAGCGAGTGAAGTGAAGTGTTAAAGTGCTCATATTAAGCTGTTCTGGGGGTTTTCTCCAGGGTGTCACAGTTTTTTGTGCATGTGAAAGGTTAAAAAGTCAAAGACAGCGTTGATCTGAAGAGCGACGGGTTTGAAGTCCTGGATTTTCACGGTCACCTGCCCGTTTACATTAAGTTCTAATGGAGACGGTTCAGGTCGGGTGGTTCATGCTGACTTTCTGATTCAGGAGCAGTGGAACCGACGTCACTGTGGTCGACTCCGAGAGCAAACTGGGCTTTTTCATGCATGTTGAGACAAATAATGCAGATTTAGAATATTTGCCTCCGCCAAGGCCCAATAGTCCCCTTATAAACCCACATTTAAATTCACTGGATCTCGATTCTTATTTGAATCTGTACCAAATTACTCACACTCATAAATATCAGTTCCCTAAACATGTCAGATTTTATTATTTCATCAAGAGCCGTGAAATATTCTCTGAGAAATCAAGGAAAATGTTGAAAACCGTCTAAATCTATTGCATTGATCTCCGACCCAAACCATAAACACAAGTTTTGTTATAATCTATTCACAAATTTGTGCCTAATCTCGCTTAAAAAACGATTAACAAACAAACCGACATCGGTGAAAACAGAACGTCCATGTTGGACGTGAGAACGAGGAAAAGCTGGTGAAGAACAACTTCAAGAACAAACTTTAACTCCTTGAATCCCTGTTGATCATCTGAAATCACTGATGTGAGCATCTCACTGTAGGAAGTTTACATCAGGTCACGACAGATAAAAGTCCCAGATCACTTTCCCCTCAGAGACCTGATGGTGCATTCAAGCAAACAAGTGTCCAGACCTCTAACGACAAGTTCACACCCGACTTCCAACATGTACATCCTGCAGCGGCGTCTCCACGAAGCAGTGACTCGTGACCTCATGAACACAAACAGCTGATTTAATGACGTGAGCAGAGGCCAGAGCCACAAGTCAGAGCTTTGGAGATGAATTAGTCTTTTTCTAAAAGTCACAACCGGACTTCTCCTCTGTTGCAACGTTTGATTTATCAGTTATATGAAATCATCGTTATTATTGATTTGGGCATATTTTTACAAATAGGGTGGATTCGTTTTTTTATGTTTTGATGCAAAATGAATACGTCCACATATGCAAGTATGAAAATATCAAGGAAACACAGTGTTGTTATTTTTTATGCTTTTGCAAGTTTCAAACTGAGCAAACCTCTGCAGGTCTGAGCAGCTGGAAAGGAAAATGGACGAACGACTGTGAGAGCTGATGGAGAGAAACAGAAGGTGAAGACTCCCTGGTCAGTCAATCTTCCAGTCGCTCCGCAGCTCATCTCAACGCGTGCGTCTCATATGTTCCAGAAGATTTTGTTTATCGTATGTACGGCGCCGCACGCGTTTCCTGCAAACCTCATTTCAAGGACAATAAAGTCTCACAGTAGATTTAGTGCAAGAGGCGGCGGGAGAGCTGAGACGCTGAAGGTGAATTGTTGAATAATGGAAGAACTCGGGAGACGAGGGGGAGACGGAGTGACGGACGGAGGGAGATAGAGGAAGGGACGAGGGCGATGGAGGGCAGGCTGCTCTCATGAAATGTTGTAGACAGAGCTCAGCGGGTCCACATGCAAAGAGCTGTGTGTGTGAAAAGAGAAAGATATGTTCCTGGATCCCGTGTGGAGGCGACTTCTCCCTCCTGCAGCTCGTCGTGTTTTTAATAAAACGTTCCTCCGTCTCTGCTTCGTTCTGCGAGAGGACAAAAAGCTCCTTAAACCTGAGCTTGGTTATTTTCCTATGTAATATTTAATGAGATGTTTCGATGTTATCAAGGAGATGAAGCGACATTTGGTCCCAAACAAATGACGTGAAGTCAAACTGTAACTCCTCGTGTCAGCAGCTCTGATCCTTCGGCTCTTTTCACAGTTCATTATTTATCAGTCATCGTGATGAGCAGGTGCAGAGTCACGCAGGTTGTGAGGTTTTCCTCTTCACCACAAACTGAGAACAGCTGAACCGTTCACTGCAGGAGAACCTGTGATCTGTCCACCGATCTGCAACGTACGATGTTTACAGATGTTTACAGATGTTCACTGATGTTCACACGCCTCCGTCCCATCACGTCTGGATCATCAACCTGCAGTGAAACGTTTTGAGGCTGAACGAGTCCCAGTTCAGCTCCAGATGAGACGAGATCAACGTCAGCTGTGACTCAAGTGGCTCTGATTGCACAGCTCCTCTCTGATTGGCCACAGACGTCAGCTGACAGCGTATAAGAAGGTTTAGAACACAGGAAACTGTTTGGTCTGATTTTCACTCTCCATGATGAAGCATTTGTTCCACATGTGTGGTTTTACTGATCATCTGCAGAAGATGCAAAGTGACGATTCTGCTGAAACAGATTTAGCTTTTCCTTTTTTTGGGCCCAAGTTATTTCCTGGAAAATCAGCGGCTGCAGGCTGCTCCACCCCCCACCCTCCATCTCACTCCACCCTCCATCTCACTCCACCCTCCTACCTCCATCTCACTCCACCCTCCATCTCACTCCACCCTCCATCTCACTCCACCCCCCACCCTCCATCTCACTCCACCCCCCACCCTTCATCTCATTCCACCCTCCTTCCTCCATCTCACTCCACCCCCACCCTCCATCTCACTCCACCCTCCATCTCACTCCACCCCCCACCCTCCATCTCACTCCACCCTCCACCCTCCATCTCACTCCACCCCCCACCCTCCATCTCACTCCACCCCCCACCCTCCATCTCACTCCACCCTCCACCCTCCATCTCACTCCACCCCCCACCCTCCATCTCACTCCACCCCCCACCCTCCATCTCACTCCACCCTCCGTCCTCCATCTCACTCCACCCCCCACCATCCATCTCACTCCACCCCCCACCCTTCATCTCACTCCACCCCCCACCCTCCATCTCACTCTACAAACCATCTCTGAGATCAAGACGCACACAAGCACATAACTGCTCATGTGAAACCAACACAAGTCACATTAATACACACACCCAGTAGGCGACAGAAATCCGTGACACACAGGTGCTGATGCAGCTTAATGTCCAGAATAATTTAAAACAAAGCTTCATACTTACACCCCCCATCTCACACACACACACACACACACACACACACACACACACACACACACACACACACACACACACTTTTCACACTCCACCACCCACAGTTCTCGACCTGCACGCTGCCACGGCTCACATGAATTTTTAAAAGGATCGCTTTTATTACGCTTTGGTTTTATTTGCGAGCAATAACGGCGCAGTGAGTAATACTCCCGCCCGTCTCCCAGCAGCCATTCCAGGGGGTGGGGGTGGTGGTGGTGGGGGGGGGGGTCGTTTATGAGCGTGCACGCCGCAGCCGGCACATTGAGATATTTGCTGAACGGCAATTACATTCCAGCACAGTTGTTGTTTTGTGTGTGATGGTGCAGCGATGATGCAGAGATCTGACAGGAGGACGGTTTTCACATTGTAGTGTGTGTGTGTGTGTGTGTGTGTGTGTGTGTGTGTGTGTGTGTGTGTGTGTGTGTGTGTGTGTGTGTGTGTGTGTCTCCTCATCCCTGAACTCAGACACAGTGGCAGAGTTCTGACAATGAACAAAATACCAAACACCTCGAGCATCTGTGCAGTGAGTGGTGAAACTCTGCTGTTCACTCTGAGGCTGTAGCTTTGTGTTGTGTATTGATTCTTCGAACATGAACACAACAAGACTAGAAAAGTATATTTTGTTAAGTTCCTGCTTCTGAAACACATAACAAATGGTGATGTGAGATGATGGAGCTGTTACAGCCATGAATAGAGATCTTAGAATATAAGAAAATCAGTTTATGTATTCTTTAGATTATGTTTTACTTGATTTGATGCCTTTAAAACACTGAAGAGGTTTTCACACCTTGTTTGTTTCAGACCTTCAGACTCTTGTATCAGGTGTGAACGGTTCCTCAGACCAGAAGAGGGGGTGTTCTGGGTCTGGATCAAACTGAACCATTCAAACAGAATCATCGTTCATCATTCTCTCAAATAACTTCTGTTTTTTCTTTCCCCTCCATTTTTAGTTGTTTTTTTTTTAAAGCTTCAAATCATCAAATTAATTCCCTGGAATTAGGAATTAGTGTCGGCTAATGAGGAAATTACTTCACGCGTTCCTTCATATTAAAAGCATTAATTATTTGCTCTTGATGAAATGTAATTATCCTCTTTATTCTGCTCGTCCTCGTCTCCATGACGCAGCCGCTGTCACATTTCATTGTGTGTTACTTTCCTCATAAACACAACATTTGAGCTTTTTTGACATTCATCCACAGGAGGAGAAAGAAACTTAGATATTGTTAGTGGAGCAAATTAAAGAGCATGAATGATTATAATAGAACAAAGGGAACAATATTCATAATATGGTAGAATCATCTGTGACCTGAAGACTGGACTCATTCTGTACATCAGTGTAATGTTTAATACTGCAGGACTCTGGGATGTGTCGTCCCCACTCACATATTTATAACTCAGGCAAAAAGAAACCACAACACAGAGTGAACCGTGGCACTCAGAGCCCAGAGGTGTCACACTGCACGTCAGCGGCTTCCCGGCGAATGTTCAATTACTGTGCAGAGCTTCCCCTGGAGCGCTGCATGATTGCTCCTCTAAGAGAAGCCATTTGATACTGTACATTACACGGCCGGCCACAGGACACAGCTCACAGCCCAACACTGAGTAAACAGGATGCAGAAGAGGAGGAGGAAGGTTGAGAGGAAGAGGAGAAAATTATTTACTGCTTCCAACCCACTGCAGGACTCTGACTCCTGCTCAGCGGCACCAACGGGACACAGAGGGTTTTAGTTTCTGATTGAGATGAAACTGAACTGTGCAAGAAACTTTATGTCCAATAAAATGAATATATACATTTTATTAACGCACTTTGTGTGTTGTGAAAACCTGATGTGCTGCTCCATCGAAAAAAGGGATTAAAAAGCCATAAAAGAGCCGTAATGTTGCACAGGGTGAAAATGAAATAATTCAACTTTTATTAATAAACATAATTATGGAAACATTTGCAAAACTTTCACCAACAACAGATCTAATTCCAGGGAATAAGACTTTGTTTCTAAGACAATATCCACATGTGAGTAGCAGCCACAGAATGGCTTGTGTTTTTATCACAGTTTAGACAAACTGTTTAAATACTGGAGCTCAAAAATGTCAAATTAAATACATAAAGAGAAAAATGTGCAGAAAGAAAAACAGACGGAGGAACGAGGGACAGTTCCTGACCAGGCGAGACCTTCTGAGAGAAAAGGGCGATTAATAAAGTTGATTGAGTCTTCACACGCCAGCGGGCGGCTGAAGCTGTTCGTTTAGGAGAAAGTCTCGCTCTCCGAGGCAGTGACAGGACGGACGGATGGAAGGAGAAGAAGAAGAAGAAGAAGAAGAAGAAGAAGAAGAAGAAGAAGAAGAAGAAGAACAGGAGGAGGGTGAAACAATTTGAGAAACAGTGGAGCTGTCAGAGCGATCACATCATCAGACTTTGACCTTTGAGGCCGAGCTGCTTCTCCTCCTTCATGTGTGATTGATGGTCGTCCGATCTGCCCACAGGTGACTCGCTCAGCTGTTCACCGCTGTGGGGATTTATATCAGACTTTCACACTGTAAAATCAGCTTATCTTTGTGGATGTTGAGGTGAAGACGTGTCTGGGAGGATGCACTGGGCGACGCTCAGGCTCTAATGCTGTGTCCAGGTTCAGATGTTTCACTGGACTCAGAAAATCCACTGGAATCGTCTAAAGTACGAGGCAACAGAGTTTATTAAGTTCAATCAGACGGCAGCTGAAACAAACTATATTTTAAGTTTGATCAGATTGGTTCTTTTAATGGATTAAAAGGCCAAAACACTTGATGACTCTAGGGTTCACAACTGAAGACGTGTCCCTAACATCCGCTGACATCGACTGGTGTTAGAACATATGAGGGACATTCACCATCTTGTCCTGTATTCTAAAATAACGGTGCATTATTAAGAAAAAGGGCCTCAGCAAACTATGTTGGTTTTGAGGTTTTTAGTGAATAATAAAGTAAATGAGTAAATAACAATATGTAAAAGATGTGAGTGATTGATGATGTAAAATTATCACAATACTTCCACCCGAGTTTATTACGAGACCACGACAGAGCTCATGGTGACAAGTGAAGGTGACAAAGAATAAAAGTTAGAATTTACTCTCTCGTATTACTTCTTGATAGTTTTAGGTTCTAAGCTTTCATTTGCTGATATGTTGAGTCAATATTCAGTGTCATTAAAATAAAAGCTGAAAAGTAAAAATACAAAAAGGTTCAGCAGAGTTTTACTATGTGCTAAAAGTAAAAAACCCTGGAGCATCGTAGAGGTGGTAATAAAAGAATAATAATAATGAAACTGGTGCAGCACACACACACACACACACACACAGAGACACACACACACAGAGACACACACACACAGAGACACACACACGGTCGTGTCTCCATGACTCCAGAGGTCATTCTATTGACTTACATTGATTTCCTGGAGACAAACTTTAACCATAGTTTCCACTTGTCCAAACTTAATCTAACCTGAACCTGAAGTTAACCTAAACTCTTAAAACAAGTTTTCACCTTTAAATTGAGTGATTTACCTTATGAGGACAAATGGTAAGTCCCCGTAAGAAAGACAAGTCCCCACAATGTGGGTGGTCGGTGTTTATTCAGATTCAGATTCAGAACTTTTAATTAATTTGCATCTGAACGATCACACAAACAACGTCCGATAGGATACGTGTCAAAAACCACGTGTCAACAGACAAACAGAGGTCGGTGAAGGACTTCAAGATAAAGATTAAGGAGATGAATAAAGATAATAAACAGATGTGTGTTATCATGTAAAAAGCAGTAGCCTGACAGCAATGGGAATGAAAGATTTGGAGAATGGGTGAGTTCTCCTCTGACGTTCATGATAACGTCCTGAAGCTTCACCCTGAACTCACGAGACAAAACATGATCAGGTTCTTTTCACCTGAATCTCTGAGGGAACTTACGGCTCATCAAGGTCCTGATGAGGTAACGAACACACATCCCCACAGAGAGAGAACCCCCCCCCCCACACACACACACCCCCACAGAGAACCGCTGTGAGAACATGACAGACTAACTTTTGTTCCACTAACGAGTCCCTGCTTGTTTCCCACATTTGCTCCCATGTGACCAGTTGTTTCAGAACCTCGTTCTTCATCGCTCACCTAAAACTCATCCGAGGGCGTTTTTTAACTTCCTCCTGTCAACACAGAATTTCTTCTCCTTGTAAGAACAAACAAACAAAATGGCAGCGACACAGATTTCGATGTTTGTGGAGGCAGTAACAGCGCTCGCAGCAGCGGCGGTAATGGCCGCAGATAATAAACTCTTATCGTTCCTTTGCCATCTGCTCTCCATAAACGAAGCGGGGGTTCTGCCCGGGACGCCACCGACTTTTCATTCCTCAAATCTGCCGCCACCAGCTGGCACAGCGGCGCCGTGTCGGCGTGCGCGGAGAACAAGCCGCCGACCTGGTATTTCCAAGGTCACGTGACACCTCAAATTAACAAGACAGATAACAGATATCTGTCGTCTTTTTTCTCCGATCGAACTCCAGCTCTGTGAAAGTTAACATCCAAAATGTTTAAAGTACAAAATCACGCCGAGCGGTGGATTTGCAGCAGGAGAGCGTCTCTCAGGAGACGAGGAGCCGAGCTGCAGCACTCGGCATTAAAGGAAGTTAACGCTGACCTTTAAAAGTCAAAAACACTCTCTGCTCTTTTTCTTTATGTCTGTGACTTGATGCTTGACTCATAAAGCACAAATATGAGACGCTGAGGAAATAAAAAAAGATTCCAAAGAAGCTGTAAAAAGACCAAGAATTTTATTTTATCATTTCAGTTTTAACAACTGAAATAAGATCTGAGCTACCTGGTGAATCATATTATTATAGTGTCCTCTGAGTGCCGGCAGTACTATCACTGGTTTCATTTCACCAAGAAAAAACAAGAATGAAGTTGCAGTTTCACGTGAAAACAGTCAAGTTGATGTTTTAAATTCAGTCTCATCATCTTTGAAATCACTATTTGTAGTGTTTTTAGGGCTGTATCAGAAATAATCTCCGTCCAGGCAACACTTGAACAAACATCAGAATGATAAGAACTACGCAAAAAGACAGAAACCATCTTGACATTTTTTTTATTTAACGTCTAATTCGATTTTTTTTAAGTTTCGCCCAGGTTCCGTTTATGAGCTATACTGCAGGCAGCCACTAGAGGGTGATACAGATGTTTTGGCTTCACTTGTGAGGAGCTGACATGTCGTCCATCTTTATGTTTCTGCTTAAAAATACAACGGAACAAGCTGCATTTCCAAAAGTCTAAAACTCAGCGGTGTAAACTTTGTTTTTAAATCGAATGTATTTGTGTAGATGCAGTCAAACATAAAACCCCCGACAAAAACTCATCTGTTTTTATCGTCACTAATGAACCTTATTCTGTCACGATCACCACAAACACGTCTCCTCGGTTCTTTCTGCTTCTCATCGACCGGTGAATTAAAATCCTCTGCCTCACGTGAGTCGCTGCCAGCAGCTCTCTGCACGTGAGTTTCTCTAAAGAGCGTGTTCCGTTCCGTCTTGACCTTTTCGCCTGCAGTCACGTTTCCTAATCAGACTCTCAGATGTGATGGTGTGCTGCGGCGGTGATTCGCTGTCTCCATGTTTGTGCCCTGTTGTGCCGCCGCGGCTGCTGCCAGCGCCCGTTAGGACGGGAGAGTGGACACGACACGACAAGGTGGGATGAGGGGGGGGGGAGGTGAGACCAACATCGCATGTGTGTTTCATGATCATCATGTAACGCTCTCGTCTTAACGCTGAACTTTAAATGTGAATATTGATTTGAAATGACGCTTCCATTGTTTACAGGCAACGTGACAACACTGGTCCTGCAAATGTGGACGAATCCAGCACGAAGCACAAACATGCAAACTATAAACAACACACACACACACACACACACACACACACACACACACACACACACACACACACACACACACACAGAAGAACTGATTCTTTCACATATGAGACGAGCTGCTTTCAGACGTACATTGAAAACTTTTAAACTTTTCCCCTGTTTCCTGTTTGGAAAATGTCAGAGTGACACAGACGTGAAACTGGAAGAACACAAACATCTCAGGATGAAGAAGAGGAGCCGTACACGTAGAAGACGAAGACGTCCACTTGGAAACACGAGGAGGTTCCAGATCTTTTGGTGATGAGGGCCGACGCCGGTGTGGATGAGCTGTAAACAACAACACTGATCTTTCCACAGCAGAGTTTATACGTCATGTCCGACCTCCTGCTGCTCTACAGGCTCCGCCCCTCGCCTGGATGTTCCCCACATGTTCCTGTTGGTGTGAACGAGTCGGACCCGACAACCTGCTGCTGCTGCTCCACATGTGAAGGACACGTCTGAAAACAGCTCATATGATTCATGGACACTTTAACGAGGACAAAAATTAATGCACAGATAAATCTGGCCACTCTCCCGCCGCTGGCCTGAAGCCAGAGTGACCATTACTCCGCCTCCTGCCGAGTGGCGGCACATTAACACCTCGACACGTCTGGCAGATGGAGCAGAGGACACTCTCAGTGAGAACAGCTTCATATAAACTTAAAATCATTAAAACCATTTATTTTAAACCTCAGTGTCACCAGGAGGTCGTCTGTTTCAGGCTCTATTTTTGGTAAATTCAAATCCACGGAGATGATCAAATTCTGTTCCAGGAATTCAAAGTTTAGTTTTAAACATCGGGAGAAACTCTCTGTCCCCGGTGAATCATCACCGTCCACATGACTGAAATTAGTGATGTGCATGTATTTCACTTTGTCCAAAGGCTGAATCAGATTATTTCCAGCCTCCTGTGGAGAGTTTGTTCCATAAAGCCCTGCAGCCCTGGAGTTAAAATGCTAATTGCCTGAGCTCTTCTGTCAATACTGATGTCATCAGAGTTCAGGAAACACAATGTTCCTGCTGCAGCAGATACACAACGTTCTTACGCTGTGTAGCACGGCTGCAACAACACAAATGTGGATGGGATTTTCTGGGACTTGACAAATATGTAAACAAACATTTCCTCCCTAATAGAAAACTTCATTACGTTTCCTAACAGATTATATTTGCTGTTACACAGTTATAGTTATTATCAGTAAAGTCTCAATTTAACAACTTATACAAGGACACTTTACTGATGGATCGTACAGGAGAGAGAGTCTCGTCCTTTTTTCATAAACAGATATTTGGAATAGAAAGAGCCAAGAATCCTTAATCACACACAGACACACACACACACACACACACACACACACACACACACACACACACACACACACACACACACACACACAGAAATAAACCTCTCTAATGTCCTGCATTAGGATGATGTAGCTGCAGAGGGAGACATTACACAGACGACACACACACACACACACACACACACACACACACACACACACACCTATATGAATATATGTTGTGCAGGATATATGTCATGTGGTGTGTGTTTGCTGTGGAAGTGGGAATCCATCTCATATCTCCACCTGTCTGACCGGTGAGAGCCGCCTGCAGCCGGTAACACACACACACACACACACACACACACACACACACACACACACACACACACGCCACAGGAAAAGCAGCCCAACTGTATAAATAACATTTCAACTACCTGATTCATCTGCAGACATTTAACTGATGTTTGCTTGTGTGTGTGTGTGTGTGTGTGTGTGTGTGTGTGTGTGTGTGTGTGTGTGTGTGTGTGTGTGTGTGTGTGTGTGTGTGTGTGTGTGTGTGTAGGAGGTGTGTGTTGGTAACAGCGCCCCCTCTGTCCCTTCTGAGGACAGCAGGATGTTGACCTGCTCCAGATGTAAACGTTAAAACCACAGTGATGCCAGATACTGCGACTGGTGCGGCTCCAAGGTGAGAACTCACACACAGAGTGAAGCATTGTGGGATATGTAGTGACACGGTGCACGTTTGTAGTCCGGTCATGCAGCCAGCTGTGTGATGTGTCGGCGATGTGGAGCGAGTTCACACCCGAACGCCTTCTACTGTGCAACCTGTGGCACACACCTGGATGCACCGGCCCCGCCCACAACCTGCAGTGACATCACACGTGCTCCCCACCAGGTGAGCTGAACCTCTGACATCACTAACACGCCATAATCCAGGGTCACCCAATAAGAGGCTGTTGTGTACTTTTGAGCAGGCTTCAGCCTCGGCTTCCCATGATGCCACCTGGCAGGCCACCCGCTCGTCTCCTAGTGTGAAGTTAGCTCCGCCCTCTGTGGATCAGCCCACTCAGACTGTTGGACTCTATTACCCATCAGCCACTGAGCTCCAAAGGAAGGACCAGCAGAGGGTGCTACAGCTCAGCAGACAGCAGTCAAGCAGA
The DNA here is from genome assembly GCF_009819705.1 of Hippoglossus hippoglossus. Classification (NCBI taxonomy): domain Eukaryota; kingdom Metazoa; phylum Chordata; class Actinopteri; order Pleuronectiformes; family Pleuronectidae; genus Hippoglossus; species Hippoglossus hippoglossus. The sequence continues at coordinate 25,997,420 of NC_047160.1, forward strand.
GACCGGCAACCACCTGTGACCGCCATCAGCCCGGGCAGTGGTCAAATACTTCTCATACTACAGATACTACAGATAGTACTGTATCTGTTGCCACTGATAATAATAGTACGTATCGTGCTTGTACTAATAATCACTTGTGTCTTATGACCTGTTCCTGTCTTCAGGTTACTGGAGGAGGCAGTTGGATCATGTGTGTGCTCACCTGAGTTATGCTCAGAACAACGCCCCCTTCAGGACTGTGCTGGGAGAGCCTCGTCTGGGTCGGGTACGTGTCACCTGTACAACACGTCACCTGAGGTTCGGCCCGTGTGCAGTGTGTTGACTCGTCAGGTGTTTCTTCCTCCTTCAGATGGTTTGTGCTGTGGTTCAAGAAGATGGTTTTGAAGTCAGTTTGACCCTCAGCTTTGTTTCAGCCGCACAGGAAGTAAAACAGGTCTGTTTCAAGAACAACCGCAGCTCATGTTGTCATGTTGCGTCAGGTGAACGTGAGGTGACGGAGTGTGTGTGGTCTCAGGTGGGTCCTGACGGTGACGATGCACCTCCGGCAGCTAACTGCGTTGGACCAGCAGGGGGGGTTTTACCTGAACCTCGGACTGAGACGCTGAGCAGCGTTACAGAGCGGTTCACCAGCAGTCTCAGCACAAACGGTTCGTACACTTTATTATTATTTATTGGAACATTTATACCCTTGATAATCTGCAATTTCACCACTAGATGTCACTGAATCCTTCACACTAATCCTTGAAGAGCTGGATTTGGTTTATTGACTAAATTGTCAAATATTATTTAATAATTCACAATTTGTTTGTGTCTGACACGAAGTGATCGGACCACAGGTCTGATGAAACCCCCCCAAACCAAACCTGACACCCAAACCTCCGGTAAGGTCCTCCACCAGCTGTGCAGGTGTGTGTTCAGTTGTGTGTTCAGGTGTGTGTTCAGGTGTGTGTTCAGGTGTGTGTTCAGGTGTGTGTTCAGGTGTGTGTTCAGGTGTGTGTTCAGGTGTTTTCAGGTGTGTGTTCAGGTGTGTGTTCAGGTGTGTGTTGAGGTGTGTTCAGTTGTGTGTTCAGGTGTGTGTTCAGGTGTGTTGAGGTGTGTGTTCAGGTGTGTGTTCAGGTGTGTGTTGAGGTGTGTGCAGGTGTGTGTTCAGGTGTGTTGAGGTGTGTGTTCAGGTGTGTGTTCAGGTGTGTGTTGAGGTGTGTGCAGGTGTGTGTTCAGGTGTGTGTTCAGGTGTGTTGAGGTGTGTGTTCAGGTGTGTGTTCAGGTGTGTGTTGAGGTGTGTGCAGGTGTGTGTTCAGGTGTGTTGAGGTGTGTGTTCAGGTGTGTGTTCAGGTGTGTGTTGAGGTGTGTGCAGGTGTGTGTTCAGGTGTGTTGAGGTGTGTGTTCAGGTGTGTTGAGGTGTGTGTTCAGGTGTGTGCAGGTGTGTGTTCAGGTGTGTGCAGGTGTGTGTTCAGGTGTTTTCAGGTGTGTGTTCAGGTGTGTGTTCAGGTGTGTGTTCAGGTGTGTGTTGAGGTGTGTTCAGTTGTGTGTTCAGGTGTGTGTTCAGGTGTGTTCAGGTGTGTGTTCAGGTGTGTGTTCAGGTGTGTGTTGAGGTGTGTGCAGGTGTGTGTTCAGGTGTGTTGAGGTGTGTGTTCAGGTGTGTGCAGGTGTGTGTTCAGGTGTGTGCAGGTGTGTGTTCAGGTGTGTTCAGGTGTGTGTTCAGGTGTGTGCAGGTGTGTGTTCAGGTGTGTTGAGGTGTGTGTTCAGGTGTGTGTTCAGGTGTGTTCAGGTGTATGTTCAGGTGTGTTGAGGTGTGTGTTCAGGTGTGTTCAGGTGTGTGTTCAAGTGTGTTCAGGTGTGTTGAGGTGTGTGTTCAGGTGTGTGTTCAGGTGTGTTGAGGTGTGTGTTCAGGTGTGTTCAGGTGTGTTGAGGTGTGTGTTCAGGTGTGTGTTCAGGTGTGTTCAGGTGTGTGTTCAGGTGTGTTCAGGTGTGTGTTCAGGTGTGTTGAGGTGTGTGTTCAAGTGTGTTCAGGTGTGTGTTCAGGTGTGTGTTCAGGTGTGTGTTCAGGTGTGTGTTCAGGTGTGTGTTCAGGTGTGTGTTCAGGTGTGTGTTGAGGTGTGTGTTCAGGTGTGTGTTCAGGTGTGTTCAGGTGTGTGTTCAGGTGTGTTGAGGTGTGTTGAGGTGTGTTGAGGTGTGTGTTCAGTTGTGTGTTCAGGTGTGTGTTGAGGTGTGTTCAGGTGTGTGTTGAGGTGTGTGTTCAGGTGTGTGTTGAGGTGTGTGTTGAGGTGTGTGTTCAGGTGTGTGTTCAGGTGTGTGTTCAAGTGTGTGTGTTGAGGTGTGTTGAGGTGTGTGTTGAGGTGTGTGTTCAGTTGTGTGTTCAGGTGTGTGTTGAGGTGTGTTCAGGTGTGTGTTGAGGTGTGTGTTGAGGTGTGTTCAGGTGTGTGTTGAGGTGTGTGTTCAGGTGTGTGTTGAGGTGTGTGTTCAGGTGTGTGTTCAGGTGTGTTCAGGTGTGTTGAGGTGTGTTCGATCAGAAATGAAAGCTCCTCTCTGATTGGTCGTTGCAGGTGAAGGACGTTCAGCTGCTGAAGGAGTTGGCTCCAGGTCGAGGTCACATCAGTGTCATCCAGCATCTCCTGGATCAGGTAAGAGTTTCTGCAGCCAATCAGCAGCAGAAGGAAGTAGTTTATGCTGACCTGTATGTTCTCTGACCACCAGGGGGCGGATCCCTCCTGCTGTGGTAGCGACGGCCGACACGCCCTTGCGGTTGCTGCGGTTCATGGTCACAGTGATGTACTTCCTCTTCTGGTGCAGCGAGGAGCTGATGTGGACCAGCAGTCGGGACAGTAAGATGACACTTGTATTCATGTAAATGATCAGGTCTCCTGCAGGGGGCGCTGCTTCCCTTGTTTAAGTGCTGTTAAGTAAACGTGATGTCTTCGTCTTCCTCAGGATGAAGAACACAGCTCTGCATGAAGCTGCAGCTCAGGGTCCTGAAGGACTGAAGTGTGCTGAGGTCCTGCTCAGGTACCACACACCTGTACACACACACACTGCAAATAAAGATGGAGGCCTTGATCGCCCCCTAGTGTCTGGCTTCAGTACAGATCCTGAACTCCTCCTCCTCCATGTTAGCAGATGGGACATGGACCAAACTAAAAAGTCAAAGTAGATGTTAAATAAATGTTTGTAAAGATGTTTCTGTCATTTCAGCTGGTTCTTATCTCTCTGATGTTTGTTCAAGTGTTTCTGATCAGTTTGGTTTCAATCAGTTATTTGATGATATAAAAACAGGCTGAGACGTGATGATTGACAGCTGACACTGACTGAAGATATTTTAGTATTTTAACAAAGGACTAATGGATTCTTTGTGCTCTTTTTGTGTATGTATGTATTGTTCTGATGTGTATGGGTTGTGTGTGACTACTGTTTACAAACCAAACGGTCCCTCTGGGACAGTAAAGACGACCTTAACCTTAACTTAACCTTTATTCTACTTTTTAGTTTTTCATTCTTCGTTGAGTGAGTTTGTATTTGTTATTTTTACGAGTTTTTCTTTGTTAGTTTTGACATGTGCTTTATAAATAAAGATGTGATTCATTATTATTAAATGCATCTATTTGATTTGACTTTAATTGTTCCTGTGTGTTGTGAATGAAGGAGAACACACTCTGCCTCTCACTGAATCTCCTCTTAACACCAGGTGGGAACAGGCCGCTGTGAAATGCAATAAATCCTGAAACACCAACAACTTCTTCCTCAGACACAACCAGCTCCTCCCAGTCAGGATGTGTCTGTGTCTCCTCCCTTCACAGACGTGTAAGTGTAAGAACCAGTGAACAACAAGCTGTGAACTGTGGGAGCTGAGTCACTGCAGGGAGTGAACGAGAGGGGGAGGATTAGAGATCTGGTTCTGTTCAGAGGAAGTGAAACTGTTCTACAGTCTCTGGCACCAGCTGAAATGGCGCAGCAAGAAAATCAACTGGACAGAGAAAGATTCTGCTGTTCGATCTGTCTGGATCTACTGAAGGATCCAGTGACTACTGGCTGTGGACACAGCTACTGTAAGAGCTGTATTAACACCCACTGGGACAATGGGGAGGAGAGAGGAAGCTACAGCTGCCCTCAGTGTAGACAGACCTTCACACCGAGGCCTGTCCTGGGGAAAAACACCATGTTAGCTGATTTAGTGGAGGAGCTGAAGAAGACTGGACTCCAAGCTGCTCCTGCTGATCACTGCTATGCTGGACCTGAAGATGTGGCCTGTGATGTCTGCACTGGGAGAAAACTGAAAGCTCTCAAGTCCTGTTTGGTTTGTTTGGCCTCTTATTGTGAAAAACACCTCCAGCCTCATCTTCAGTCAGCTCCATTGAAGAAGCACAAGCTGGTGGAGCCCTCGGAGAAGCTCCAGGAGAACCTCTGCTTTCGTCACGATGAGGTGATGAAGATGTTCTGCCGCACTGATCAGCAGTGTATCTGTTATCTCTGCTCTGTGGATGAACATAAAGACCACGACACAGTGTCAGCTGCAGCAGAAAGGACTGAGAGGCAGAGAGAGCTCGGGCTGAGGAGACAAACAATCCAGCAGAGACTCCAGGACACCGAGAAAGATGTGAAGCTGCTTCCACTGGAGGAGGAGGCCGTCAATGGCTCTGCTGATAAAGCAGTGGAGGACAGTGAGAAGATCTTCACTGAGCTGATCCGTCTGCTGGAGAAAAGAAGCTCTGATGTGAAGCAGCAGATCAGATCCCAGCAGGAAACTGAAGTGAGTCGAGTCAGAGAGCTTCAGGAGAGACTGGAGCAGGAGATCACTGAGCTGAAGAGGAAAGACCATGAACTGAAGCAGCTCTCAGACACAGAGGATCACACCCAGTTTCTACACAACTACCCCTCACTGTCACCACTCAGTGAATCTACACACTCATCCAGCATCAGGATCCGTCCTCTGAGGACCTTTGAGGACGTGACAGCAGCTGTGTCCCAGGTCAGAGGTCGACTACAGGACATTCTGAGTGAGACAGAGACAGAGATTTTACCGATTGTGTCTCAAGTGGATGTTTTACTGCCACAACCAGAGCCAGAGACCAGAGCTGACTTCTTAAGATATTCACAGGAAATCACACTGGATCCAAACACAGCAAACAGATATCTGTTATTATCTGAGGGAAACAGAAAAGTAACATATATGAGTAAAGGACAGTCTTATTCTAATCACCCAGACAGATTCACTGGTTGTTATCAGGTCCTGAGTAGAGAGAGTCTGACTGGACGTTGTTACTGGGAGGTGGAGGTGGAGGTGACAGGAGACGGAGTTGGTGTAGCAGTCACATACAAGAATATCAGCAGAGCAGGAGGCTCATATGAATGTCTATTTGGATACAATGATAAATCTTGGTCATTAGTTTGTTATGGAGACAGTTATAGCTTTTATTACAACAACATCAACACTCCAGTGTCAGGTCCTGTGTCCTCCAGAGTAGGAGTGTACCTGGATCACAGTGCAGGTGTTCTGTCCTTCTACAGCGTCTCTGACACCATGACTCTCCTCCACAGAGTCCAGACCACATTCACTCAGCCTCTCTATGCTGGACTTACAGTTTATTATTCTGGAGCCACAGCTGAGTTCTGTAAACTCAAATAGACTCGAGTCATTAAAAGCCATGTTCATGTTAATACCAAGTTCATTTGTATACAGTAGGCTAACCTTTTACAGCAGTGAGAGTAGGATGTATGTACAGTTGCAATCAGAAATATTCAACTCCCCCCCCCAAAGATTTTAAGGATTTATCAATTAAAGTTTTTTCAAAGAGCAAGATTCTGCTTCGGATGACTTCTTTATGAGTTGAGTGATACAGAAAGTCAACACAGAAAATGCATGATGTAGTATTTGTGTGTAACAGTATATTTTGTTAAGATAGCCATGTCACAATTATTCAACCCCGATATAATATTGTTGTTTTTAAAGCTGTCTGACAGTTTTTATGGCCTCAAGTGGAGTTGAAACATAATGAAGCCTTTGGCACGGAAGCCATCAACCATCACTGAGCTAGAGGCTCTTGCATGTGAAGAATGGGCACAGATTCCGATCGAGAGGTGTAAGAAGCTTGTCAGCACTTACCGAAAACGTTTGTTAGAAGTTATAAAAGCTAAAGGACGAGCCACAAAGTCCTGAAGCTGGGGGTTGAATAATACTGCACATGCACATGTGTTAAAAGAGTTACATCTTTCATTTGAACTTCAAAGTTAATTCAACTTCTGTTGTCAAAATAACTCAAATGTATCAATAAATATTTTTTGTTGTTTAATGAGGTTCTTTGTCATTTATTGTCATTATCTTTCATCCACATCACTGTAATGTCTTTTGAGGGGAGGGGGTTGAATATTTCTGATTCAACTGTATGTCCACACAAAGGTGCACCATCACCTCGATTACTCGCGGCTGTGGGGGTCCATCAAAAAAAGGCGAGTTGGGCGACTTATCAAAAATAAAAGTAATTACCGCAAATTAAAGGCTGAGCAATAAAAAGGTCATTCAAAACTCTATTTTAAAGATGTATGGAATGCAGCACACGCTGTGTTTCTTTGCAAAGGATGTAGCTATTGTAAACCAAATTGACAGAATGAATGGATTTGTGTTTTATTTTTCTCTCAACCCGACATGATCAAATGAAAGTCCGAAGTCCTCTTGTCCGAGAAAGCTCGCTGTATCCATTATCGATTGACAACGCAGACAGGTGACTGGATTTATAGTCCACAGGAACAGAACTGTCTCGCTGGCAAGTGGCTAACGTTAGCAATTCTAGATCTCGCAGCACGATCTTGGTGAAACAACCCGATTTAATGCAAATTCAGTTGAATTTCAACCCTGTACTGTGCGTTCCTCCATCACAGCACATCGCAGCAAAACGCTCAGACCAGAGGCTTGAGAAGCTTGACTAATTCATTTTACATTAAGAATGGGACTTTTTTTGGGGGGGGGGGTCAGAGGGAATACATTTATTTGATTCAACATTCATGTTTTTTGTTGTTCAATGAAAGAATCCATTCAAGTTTTGTCCTTTGATTCTCACTTAAAACACATTTCTAGGACCGCCCTCTTTCACTGGTTTAACATCTCAAACATCAGACATGTCCTTTCTCAAAAAGATGCAGAAGAACGAGTCCAGGCCTTTGTTCCATCCAGACTTGATTATTGTAATTCCTGATTATCAGGCTCCAGCAGGAAGTCGTTAAAGACTCTGCAGCTTGTCCTAAATGCTGCAGCACGTGTCCTGAAGAGAACCAGGTACAGAGACCACATGTCTCCTGTGTTAGCTTCACTACACTGGCTTCCTGTTACATTTAGAATTTAAAATCCCTCCTGCTGTGGTAGCGACGGCCGACACGCCCTTGCGGTTGCTGCGGTTCATGGTCACAGTGATGTACTTCCTCTTCTGGTGCAGCGAGGAGCTGATGTGGACCAGCAGTCGGGACAGTAAGATGACACTTGTCATTCATGTAAATGATCAGGTCTCCTGCAGGGGGCGCTGCTTCCCTTGTTTAAGTGCTGTTAAGTAAACGTGATGTCTTCGTCTTCCTCAGGATGAAGAACACAGCTCTGCATGAAGCTGCAGCTCAGGGTCCTGAAGGACTGAAGTGTGCTGAGGTCCTGCTCAGGTACCACACACCTGTACACACACACACACTGCAAATAAAGATGGAGGCCTTGATCGCCCCCTAGTGTCTGGCTTCAGTACAGATCCTGAACTCCTCCTCCTCCATGTTAGCAGATGGGACATGGACCAAACTAAAAAGTAAAAGTAGATGTTAAATAAATGTTTGTAAAGATGTTTCTGTCATTTCAGCTGGTTCTTATCTCTCTGATGTTTGTTCAAGTGTTTCTGATCAGTTTGGTTTCAATCAGTTATTTGATGATATAAAAACAGGCTGAGACGTGATGATTGACAGCTGACACTGACTGAAGATGAGATATTTTGCTTTCCATTCTGCAGGATGTTATATTCGTATATAAAGTCTATAATACTCACAATGCTCAGGCATCAAACGCTGTCGTTGCTCCTCCTCCTCAGCTGCAGGGCCAGTGTGAGGCGGAGGAATGCCGCCGGTCAAACGGCGTACGACACAGCGGCGAGCTCCGGCTGTAACAACATGGCGTCTCTGCTGGCTGCTCAGACTGGACTGGATCTACTGGACAAACTGAGGAAACACAAACTGAACCTGGACGTTTGCTGAGCCGACATAAACTCTGAAAAACATTGTTTTCTGATGAATTAGTTGAAATATGTTCGGATTGAAAACAGCTGAGAACCCGGATGTTTAGGAAAGATCAGCTGACATTTAAAGGTTGAAATGTTAACATTTCATAATAAAAGCATGTGATGTATTTAGGTGAATAATTATCTGTGTCTATAGAAATGTGAGGAGCATCCTCAGACAGAACAGAACTCTGCTGCCAGGACTCTAACCAGAGTCAACAGGTTGGAACACATCTGGTTTAGCCTCTTTACACTGACTCTCAGTTTCTAACGAGTTGAAGCTTCTTTTAATGACTTGTAAAACTCTCAATGCTCTGACTGCTCCGTTTATCTTTAATCCTGGAGATCCTCTGGCAGGAGACTTTGAACTGATCCAGATTCTGAGCTAAACACTTAGACAGAGTTTGAGAAATAAGGTTCAGAGACTGTGGAACAACCTGCCTGAGGAAATGCAGCCGGCTGAGTCGGTAACTTCCTTTAAATCAAAACTTAAAACCTTCTTTTATCGAACCACATTCCACGATCTTAACTAATTCTAGTTTTATTATTGTAATGTGTGGTCATGCTTCAATTTCTGTCATCTTTAAGATCATTGTCCCCTCAGCAGAGAGAGAGAGAGAGAGAGAGAGAGAGAGAGAGAGAGAGAGAGAGAGAGAGAGAGAGAGAGAGAGAGAGAGAGAGAGAGAGAGAGAGACCAGCTGTAGCCCTGGTGTATGACACACACACATTTTAATATATTTTAGTATTTTAACAAAGGACTAATGGATTCTTTGTGCTCTTTTTGTGTATGTATGTATTGTTCTGATGTGTATGAGTTGTGTGTGACTACTGTTTACAAACCAAACGGTCCCTCGGGGACAGTAAAGACGACCTTAACCTTAACTTAACCTTTATTCAACTTTTTAGTTTTTCATTCTTCATTGAGTGAGTTTGTATTTGTTATTTTTGCGAGTTTTTCTTTGTTAGTTTTGAGATGTGCTTTATAAATAAAGATGTGATTCATTATTATTAAATGCATCTATTTGATTTGACTTTAATTGTTCCTGTGTGTTGTGAATGAAGGAGAACACACTCTGCCTCTCACTGAATCTCCTCTTAACACCAGGTGGGAACAGGCCGCTGTGAAATGCAATAAATCCTGAAACACCAACAACCTCTTCCTCAAACAGAACCAGCTCCTCCCAGTCAGGATGTGTCTGTATCTCCTCCCTTCACAGACGTGTAAGTGTAAGAACCAGTGAACAACAAGCTGTGAACTGTGGGAGCTGAGTCACTGCAGGGAGTGAACGAGAGGGGGAGGATTAGAGATCTGGTTCTGTTCAGAGGAAGTGAAACTGTTCTACAGTCTCTGGCACCAGCTGAAATGGCGCAGCAAGAAAATCAACTGGACAGAGAAAGATTCTGCTGTTCGATCTGTCTGGATCTACTGAAGGATCCGGTGACTACTGGCTGTGGACACAGCTACTGTAAGAGCTGTATTAACACCCACTGGGACAAAGGGGAGGAGAGAGGAAGCTACAGCTGCCCTCAGTGTAGACAGACCTTCACACCGAGGCCTGTCCTGGGGAAAAACACCATGTTAGCTGATTCACTGGAGGAGCTGAAGAAGACTGGACTCCAAGCTGCTCCTGCTGATCACTGCTATGCTGGACCTGAAGATGTGGCCTGTGATGTCTGCACTGGGAGGAAACTGAAAGCTCTCAAGTCCTGTTTGGTTTGTTTGGCCTCTTATTGTGAAAAACACCTCCAGCCTCATCTTCAGTCAGCTCCATTGAAGAAGCACAAGCTGGTGGAGCCCTCGGAGAAGCTCCAGGAGAACCTCTGCTTTCGTCACGATGAGGTGATGAAGATGTTCTGCCGCACTGATCAGCAGTGTATCTGTTATCTCTGCTCTGTGGAGGAACATAAAGACCACGACACAGTGTCAGCTGCAGCAGAAAGGACTGAGAGGCAGAGAGAGCTCGGGCTGAGGAGACAAACAATCCAGCAGAGACTCCAGGACACAGAGAAAGATGTGAAGCTGCTTCCACTGGAGGAGGAGGCCATCAATGGCTCTGCTGATAAAGCAGTGGAGGACAGTGAGAAGATCTTCACTGAGCTGATCCGTCTGCTGGAGAAAAGAAGCTCTGAGGTGAAGCAGCAGATCAGATCCCAGCAGGAAACTGAAGTGAGTCGAGTCAGAGAGCTTCAGGAGAGACTGGAGCAGGAGATCACTGAGCTGAAGAGGAAAGACCATGAACTGAAGCAGCTCTCAGACACAGAGGATCACAACCAGTTTCTACACAACTACCCCTCACTGTCACCACTCAGTGAATCTACACACTCATCCAGCATCAGGATCCGTCCTCTGAGGACCTTTGAGGACGTGACAGCAGCTGTGTCCCAGGTCAGAGGTCGACTACAGGACATTCTGAGTGAGACAGAGACAGAGATTTTACAGATTGTGTCTCAAGTGGATGTTTTACTGCCACAACCAGAGCCAGAGACCAGAGCTGACTTCTTAAGATATTCACAGGAAATCACACTGGATCCAAACACAGCAAACAGATATCTGTTATTAACTGAGGCAAACAGAAAAGTAACATATATGAGTAAAGGACAGTCTTATTCTAATCACCCAGACAGATTCACTGGTTGGCCTCAGGTCCTGAGTAGAGAGAGTCTGACTGGACGTTGTTACTGGGAGGTGGAGGTGAAGGTGACAGGAGACGGAGTTGGTGTAGCAGTCACATACAAGAATATCAGCAGAGCAGGACGCTCATATGAATGTCTATTTGGATACAATGATAAATCTTGGTCATTAGTTTGTTATGGAGACAGATATAACTTTTATTACAACAGGATCAGGACTCCAGTGTCAGGTCCTGTGTCCTCCAGAGTAGGAGTGTACCTGGATCACAGTGCAGGTGTTCTGTCCTTCTACAGCGTCTCTGGCACCATGACTCTCCTCCACAGAGTCCAGACCACATTCACTCAGCCTCTCTATGCTGGAGTTGGGGTTTATTATCCTGGATCCACAGCTGAGTTCTGTAAACTCAAATAGACTCGAGTCATTAAAAGCCATGTTCATTTTAATACCAAGTTCATTTGTATACAGTAGGCTAACCTTTTACAGCAGTGAGAGTAGGATGTATGTACAGTTGCAATCAGAAATATTCAACCCCCCCAAAGATTTTAAGGATTTATCAATTAAAGTTTTTTCAAAGAGCAAGATTCTGCTTCGGATGACTTCTTTATGAGTTGAGTGATACAGAAAGTCAACACAGAAAATGCATGATGTAGTATTTGTGTGTAACAGTATATTTTGTTAAGATAGCCATGTCACAATTATTCAACCCCGATATAATATTGTTGTTTTTAAAGCTGTCTGACAGTTTTTATGGCCTCAAGTGAACATAATGAAGCCTTTGGGAACTCTATAATGATCCTTCATTGGCTTCAGCTGTGATGCATATATACCCCCCCCCCCCCCCCCCCCCCCCCCATGAAGGTATTCAAGGTGATTTGCAATCATGGGAAAGACAAAGGAGCTTCCACAAAAGCTGAGAGAGGAGATTATTTCATCACACCTGAAGGGCCTTGGGTAGAAGAAGATTTCCCAAAAGAGACATCATTGGGAGCATTATACAGAAGTTTAAAACTTATGGAACAGCCCAACATTTCATCAAAGGCCCTCAGCAACTTGGTCAGAGCAACTAAGAGAAACCCCCGTGTGACTGCAAGACACCTACAGGATGACCTGATGAAGGCTGGTACAAGTGCTTCAGTGGCATCTATAAGATGTGCACTGAATAAACAAGGACTTCATGGCCGGACTCCAAGACGCACTCAGCTCTTGACCACGAGGAACATCAAAAGTCGACTACAATATGCCAGGAGGAATTTGGATAAGACGACAGTTTTGGGCGACAGTTCTATGGACTGATGAAACCAAACTGGAACTGTTTGGACATATGGACCAGCCGTATGTCTGGCCTGCGAAAGGCCAGGCTTATGACCAGAAGAATACCATCCCCACGGTCAAGCATGGAGGTGGGTCATTGATGATGTGGGGCTGTTTAACTGGCCATCTTGATCGTGTAACTGGCATCATGGATTCCCAGAAATACCAGGCCATTTTAAAGAGGAATGTGATGCCTTCTGTTCACAAATTAAACCTTGGTGATCATTGGACTTTCCAGCAAGACAATGATCCCAAGCACACCTCCAAGTTAACCAAAGCTTGGTTGAGAAAAAGATCCTGGAACGTCCTGGAGTGGCCTTCTCAGTCACAGGATTTACATCCGATTGAAAATCTTTGGTGGGATTTAAAGAAGGCAGTTGCAGCACGGAAGCCATCAACCATCACTGAGCTAGAGGCTCTTGCACGTGAAGAATGGGCACAGATTCCGATCGAGAGGTGTAAGAAGCTTGTCAGCACTTACCGAAAACGTTTGTTAGAAGTTATAAAAGCTAAAGGACGAGCCACAAAGTCCTGAAGCTGGGGGTTGAATAATACTGCACATGCACATGTGTTAAAAGAGTTACATCTTTCATTTGAACTTCAAAGTTAATTCAACTTCTGTTGTCAATATATAACTCAAATGTATCAATAAATATTTTTTGTTGTTTAATGAGGTTTTTTGTCATTTATTGTCATTATCTTTCATCCACATCACTGTAATGTCTTTTGAGGGGAGGGGTTGAATATTTCTGATTCAATTGTATGTCCACACAAAGGTGCACCATCACCTCGATTACTCGCGGCTGTGGGGCTCCATCAAAAAAAGGCGAGTTGGGCGACTTATCAAAAATAAAAGTAATTACCGCAAATTAAAGGCTGAGCAATAAAAAGGTCATTCAAAACTCTATTTTAAAGATGTATGGAATGCAGCACACGCTGTGTTTCTTTGCAAAGGATGTAGCTATTGTAAACCAAATTGACAGAATGAATGGATTTGTGTTTTATTTTTCTCTCAACCCGACATGATCAAATGAAAGTCCGAAGTCCTCTTGTCCGAGAAAGCTCGCTGTATCCATTATCGATTGACAACGCAGACAGGTGACTGGATTTATAGTCCACAGGAACAGAACTGTCTCGCTGGCAAGTGGCTAACGTTAGCAATTCTAGATCTCGCAGCACGATCTTGGTGAAACAACCCGATTTAATGCAAATTCAGTTGAATTTCAACCCTGCACTGTGCGTTCCTCCATCACAGCACATCGCAGCCAAACGCTCAGACCAGAGGCTTGAGAAGCTTGACTAATTCATTTTACATTAAGAATGGGACCTTTTAGGGGGGGGGGGATCAGAGGGAATACATTTATTTGATTCAACATTCATGTTTTTTGTTGTTCAATGAAAGAATCCATTCAAGTTTTGTCCTTTGATTCTCACTTAAAACACATTTCTAGGACCGCCCTCTTTCACTGGTTTAACATCTCAAACATCAGACATGTCCTTTCTCAAAAAGATGCAGAAGAACGAGTCCAGGCCTTTGTTCCATCCAGACTTGATTATTGTAATTCCTGATTATCAGGCTCCAGCAGGAAGTCGTTAAAGACTCTGCAGCTTGTCCTAAATGCTGCAGCACGTGTCCTGAAGAGAACCAGGTACAGAGACCACATGTCTCCTGTGTTAGCTTCACTACACTGGCTTCCTGTTACATTTAGAATTTAAAATCCTCCTCCTCACCTACATTAATAATATGGCAGCATCAAACCTTAAAGAGCTCATTGTACCTTATCACCAGTAGAGCCCTGAGCTCCCAGAATTCAGGCTGTTGTCCCTAAAGTCTCTAAAGCAGAGAAGGAGCCAGAGCTTCAGCATCAAGCTCCTCTCCTGTGGAATCATCTCAGCTTCAGTTGTGGAGGCAGACTCCCTCTGTACGTTGAAGATTCAAACCTTCCTTTAGGATAAATCTTATAGTTAGAGCCGGTCCAGGTTTGTCTTAGACCTGATCTTGAACACACACACACACACACACACACACACACACACACACACACACACACACACACACACACACACACACACACACACACACAGTTTGTTCACGAGTATTTAGTGTCAAGTCCAACAACAAAACTGACAAGGAAATACATAAATATTCAAAATGTTATGAGACTGCAGAGTTTGATTTGAGAAAATCGAATATATAATATAAATATAAATATTTCTTTCTGCTCTTGTTTGGTCCCAAAGCTCTGCAGTGACACCGAGTCCTGTGAATCATGTGGAGCAGGTTTTCCTCTGACCTCAGCGCTCAGTGACTCTCTAACCTGTGAGAGTGCCTCGCTCTCCGCTCGGCCTCCAGCTGCACACGAGCATACGAGCCGTGATTCAGCAGATGCTCTGGGAGGCTTCAGATCGGAGTGAAGCCTATTCCCTGACAGGTGTGAGGAGCTGGCTCCTGTTTGCTGCTGAAGAGCTCGGCGCCGCAGCTGCGCCACACTTTCTTCTTCTTCTTCTTCTTCTTCTTCTTCTTCTTCTTCTTCTGTTGCATAGAAGCTGTTCTGCTCAGTGATCAGATGTTTAATGGGTTAGTGAAGTTTCAGAAAGTAAAATTAAATGTACTACCTCTGTGAAGGAGGTTGGGTTTTCTTCTGTGTTTGTTTGTTTGTCTGTTAATTAGCAGGATTACATCAAAACTACTCGACAGTTTACCACGAAACTTGGGATTATGGGTCAGGAAGGAACCTCATTACATCGTCTTATAGGCTACATCACTGCCCTATGTTCTGTGTATCTCTCATCATTACGTCCCTTTATATGTTATCTATCTTGTATGTCAGTCTTTCTCGTCACTTTTTCTCTAATTAAAAGAAAATGATGCGGATCCAGATCGGGAAACCGATCCAGAAATGTATTTTCACTTTGTTTAACATTGTGCGATGACACGTTTTGCTACGAGTGATTCATAGAACTTGATTAAAAATGTGCAATTTGGTGTTTCAAATAAAAATCTGGATCTAGTGAGTTGAAATGTGGTTTCATAAGGAGGAATGTGCTCTTTTAATGAAATTCTAGGTTTAAAATATGCATTAAAATGGTCTTTTAATCAGAATTTTTACTGCAACCTGGTGTCTGTAAGTTCTTCCATCAGGCCTGTGGGTGATCATGAAATCTTAATTCACGTTGCCCTTTTCTTAACAACGGCACAGCGATATTTAAGACAATGATAAAAGAGAGAGAGAGGGATTAAACACAATCGAATAAATGAGATCAAACAAATGAGAATAAAAGGATATAAATAAGAATATGTGTCAGACATTTCCAAAGAAAGACGGAGGATAAAAACTTTGTGAGGACCAGTAATCAACTGAAGCAGTTGGAGATTCAAAGAAAACATTTCAGAGATTTGCGTCTCTTTGCGTCTCAGACAGAAAGTTCACTTTGCCTTTGAACACATCGTTACTCAGATTTCTTCACGTCACCGTCACCTCGTATTTGAGTTGAATGAAGAATCGTCTCCGTCAGAGATCTCAGGTGAACGCGAAGCTGATCTCCGAGCCTCAGAGACGCTGTCGCTCACTCGGCTCCATCTTGTTTCCTGGTTGAGCGGATCTCTGAGACACGGTTCAGTCACGTCAAGCAAAGATAAGACAATGTGCATCTGTCACCGGGGATCAGCTCGGCCGGGCAGCTGAGGCGTGATTCTGATGAACGCTGTCTCGAAGCCAAACAGACGTTTAGAAAATACAGTCTCCACTTCCTCCGTCACAGGATCTGTCATGTTCATCTGGTGGTGCGTTCACTGACTGGTCATTAGCTGCACTTTAAATCCTCTGATGGAAGTTTCCCTCTGATCTCTGACGTGTTCCAACATTAAATCTGTTCACTTTCTCTTTAAACAATGATTCCTCCTGCATTGAATTAGATGTTATCTCGTCCACATGGACACTGGAGCCTGAGGACATGTTTGAAAAGAATTTAGAAAATTTCCGACACAATTTAGACTCCAAAACCTGACTTATAACTTATAAAGTAAGTGATTAGACTCTGAATAAATGGTTATGGGCCATTCTTCAATTAATTAGAGGCAATTAAAGAGAAAAAAGTTCTGACACTTCAAGGATAAAGTTGTAAATTTACAATCACAAAATTGTAATTTAATGAAAAAGAAATTGTAGTATCACGAGAATATTTTCGACTTGTTTCTCAAGTAGCCTGATTACTCATTGGAGGAACTTATTTTTGTTTTGTAACTATTATTTGTTCTTGGATTAAAAAGTAAAAAAGTGTTGTTGTTACTTATTGAAGTAGAATAGACATTTTTAAATAAAGTGACCCATGGGATATTTAGCCAAATGCCTCAAAAACAAAATCCATGATACTAATAAAAACTGTAGACGAAGTTGTTGCCAGTTGTCTCCGTGTGTCGGTGCATCGAGGGGTGGTTCACGTCAGCAATAAGGAAACTAGGAAACTAGGAAACTAGGAAACGCTGTATTGACGTGAGGAATCCCTCAGCTGGATCCCAGTGAACGTCAGACAGAAGAGCGGAGGCGGTCGATGGCAGGGACGTCGGCCTTTGTGTGACTGTCATGAGTGAAAGGGACAGACGTCTGTCAGAGCCGGCACCTGGAGGAGCTTAACCATGTGACGGCTTCACCACGGAGCCCAACTTGTCTTATTTTGTTCCTCTCAGACTCGTTCTCTCAGCGCCGCAGCTTCCTGGCGGCAGATTAAAGGAGCGTCAGGTATTTCTGGACAAACCGCAGCAGACAGGCGGGTCGGAGCTGCAGGGTCGCGGCCCTGAGGTGAACGGATCCTTTTTTATTTCAGCAGCGGTTACATCACAGCGTCTCAGCTCGTTGGGTTTCAGAAATCTGATGTGACACGTGGAACGTAAGCGATAATGCATGAAGATGTTTTTAAGATCGTTAGGATTGTGGACGACGCTCTTTAACTCGCCGTTTTGTCGTCTTCCTGGTTTTCATTGTCTCGTTCAGAATCAAAGCTTTAAAACAAAATGCACTTTACATTTTCTGTGTCTAATGATTGTTACCGTCACCTGTTCGTCTGAATCTGCAGGTCGATGAAAAGATAAATGATCATCTGCCTACGACAACTGTCTGGATCGCTGTCTGCACCATCGACTGAATAAAGATGGACGACGTGACACCTTCCAAAAGTGAGGCTGAAGGGTCTTGATCGCCCCCTGGTGGCTGGCTGCAGTTATGTTTCCAGCCTCTTGTATTTCCAGATTTCCATCACATGGTCATCAAGTCTGCATCCACCTCAATCTTACCTGAGGAAATAAGAATGTGATGAGACGTCTTTACATAAATACATATACAAACTTGTATTGTAGTGAAGATGAACCACGTCCACCTTCTCCCACTCTCCAGGAACGTAGCTAAAATATTCTGGATACAGGCACCGCCATCTTGTGCTGGTGACGTCACTTGGAGTCAGAGTCTGTGCAGAAGTGATCACGGTCCCACTGATACACGGGTTTGACCAATCAGGGAATCAGTCTCAGCTGTCAATCATGACGTCTCAGCCCGTTTTTATAATAATCAAATTACTAATCAAAACCAAACTGGTGTTAGAGACCAACGTCGTCCCTGGATGAACTCTCGTCAGATCCTTTCATCTGAATCAGTAACGACCACTGATATTCTGACATCCAGGTTCATCCAGTTTCATCCAGTGACACAAAACTAATACATTAAAGTACATGTGATTATTATTGGTTTGATGAAACTACAGAACAAACCTTTATTAATGCTGAATTCTCTACACGCTGACCTAATTTGATAAAGACTCATCCTGACAGTGTCTCATTCTCTTCACTAACACCACAGGTCTACTCTTCTGTGTTTTATTCCTCCAGTGTCTCGACGGTTTCGGGCTCCGCTCGGTTTAAACGCTGTTTTCAGGAGTTTCGTGTTTTCTTTACTTTTAATCTTTTGTAGCACAAACAAACTGCTCGAGTGGCAAAAACCAAACTTTGTTCAACTTCCTTTTTCTTCTCTCCTCATCAAAAAGGCTCCGAGCTCGCAGCCAAATTCACAGTCAACACATTAACCCAAACAACACAACACACACACAACACACACACACACACACACGCCACAGGAAAAGCAGCCCATTCTCTTTTACCACTGTCACTCCACATTAAGGATGTTCACCATCCAACAACCTGCTGCGGGCTGCTGCAGCAACCTTGTGTTACGTAAGCACCTCACACACACACACACACACACACACACACACACACACACACACACACACACACACACACACACACACAGACTTAATGTAAACTATAAACAAAAACTGATGCACACACACACACACGTGGACTATTTGTATTAATTTGTGGATGAATACAATTTAAAACCAAATGTAAATACACACACACACACACACACACATTCATGCATAAACTTAGTGATCGTGTACAAATGTTTCAGAACTACAGTAGCTCGCACACACACACATTTTTCTCTGTGACGGCTTTTTCTTTTCAAACAATTGTTTTTTATCTGAACTTAATTTTTTCTTGTTCTTTGACTGAAAACTTTTCCAACGACTTCAACAACAGTTTCAGTTTATAGTTTATGTTTCTTCTTCCTGAACAAATGACTTGATGCAGCGTTTAATCATAAAGAACAACTTAAAGCATCATCACTGAACATCAGGTTTTACTGTCTGGACGTCAGGCTGATGGAGGAAGGACACAGATGAGGAGACACGAGGAAAACACCTGGAAAACCAAGGAAAATCTAAATGAAACTTAACCTAGGACTGTCTTTCTTGACCTTTGACCTTTGACCTGATCAGTGTTTGTTGAAGAAAATGAAGCTGAAGGTTAGAAAGAGGTTAAATGTGTAATATATTGTTATTCACCAGTTTTCATTCAAACGTTCTTCCTCCTCTCTTCCTTCTGACAGATGTGACAAACGTCTTCGGAGCTTCAGGACTAATCCTACATGATATTACTGAGGGATTACCCATAAAGCCGTGGGTGACAAACACAGTTTCCTGCTCGTTTGCTGAACGATCTCCTGCAGCGACGATCTTTGGCCTCTTCGAAAACATGACAATGTGTCGACGCCTTCACTAAAAACATCAGAATCAGCTTCTGTCCTGCTCCTCATCATCACTGAAGGTGTGATCATCGATGGGCGGCTCCGGCTCCGGGCCGAGGGATTAACAGCTGCTTTAATTAAGTCCTCACCGACAAGTCAAGGTCCGTCCTCTGGAGGTCGAGAGCCTTTTCAACCTTGACACTGAGAAGATGTTAAACTCAGTCGTCTGCGGCTCAATGGATGAAGAAGTTGAGAGATAATTTTAATTCTTTCTGTGTCTCATCTGTTTTAAGACGAAAGATTCATAAACATGCTAAACATTAAAAAAACACACATTCATTCATGTTGTTTTTTTTGTTTTATTGATTTTATTTCCACGATTGCTGCCCTGGCTTTTCTATCTCTGGTTTTAAAAGACACAATATAAGAAAAGTCTATTATTCGTATTATTGTTGTTGTTGTTGTTGTTATTATCGTTAATATTAAATATAGAAATATGTGCCCTCTGGTTTTTTCTATTTGTTTACATGCAGTGAACCAGCCCTCCGATTTCCTTTGTGTTGAGTTAATGATCAGTTGGAGAGGAGAAGCCGTTTCATCAGCTCTTCTCTGAAGAAACACACTTGAGGCTCATAAATTCCTGAGGCTGTCGACCTCGACTTATTTAGAGAAGTTACTAATTGAGAGAAAACACGTTAATCAGGTTGTGTGTTGAGAGTTAAGGTTATAAACAGCAGCAGCTCCCAGTGGAGCAGTGATAAAACTCACAGTTAACTTCCACTCGGAGGATTTAAACCGACACATTATCTGGAAGTTCAGGGACAATTTGTGGATGGAAATCGAGCTGCTCTTGAAATTACAGAAGGTTCAGGTCTGGTGTTATTTTCCTTGACCGTTGACATGACAGCTCCCAACAATAAAGACATATTTGTAACCCAGCCTCCTCCATGTTAGCAGATGGGGCATGGACCAAAGTAAAAACAATAAGAGTAGATGGTAAATACATTTTTCTCAGACTCTTGGGCTCTTGAGCATCTAAGGGGGGTTACCCCATAACAAACCTTTTTGGAGGAACATTGATTTGACGTACAAATTCACTTTTTACTTTTGTTTATGTCCCATCTGTTAACATGGAGGGGTCAGGGTTTAGGGGCCAGCCACCAGGGGGCGATCAGACCTCACAGATAACACAATACACCTCCAGTTGTATTGAGAACAAGGTTCGAGTTCCCAGTCAGACACGTTGAGTCATTAAAGCGAATGTGTTGATCCATTCACACCCAGAGTAAACAGAAGTGTTGGGTCTTGTCAGAAATGACCAGAAGTGACCCCCAGGGGGCAGTATTTGCTTTCCTGTGGCCTCCTGCGTCTCCTGGCTGTTGATTTGGGCAACAAAAACAAATAAACTGTTGTAGCCGCGACATAAAACTGATGAAATATGTATAAGGCCTCTGCTCGGAGATCATTAAACATTCATGATGAAGATACAGATTGGAGAGTGGAGCTCGGAGCTGAGACGTGCACACGTGTGCACACGTTCTGCGGCTGATGATGCATGTTTGGGAGCCGACAGTGGTGGGATCGCAGTCGGCGCTCCTGCAGCACAACGCGCCGCATGTATCATTATTAAGCTATCACACACACACGCGACTGAGGATCACTGCACATTTAAATGTGTTCGTGTATATCACGCAGCGAGGCACGTTCCGCTGTTTATCGGCGCGTGTGGCAGATAATCAGCTCTGGCCTTTGGAGCATGGACGAGCCGAGTCGTAAAATGTGATAAACAACCTGAGGCCCGGATCATATCAACAGCAGGTTAAACATATAAGAGCTTAGTGTGTTTCAAAACAATATCACAGTACATCAGGTTCAGCTCCGTCCTCACACTCTGCAAACACACAACTCCCCCCCCCCCCCCCCCCTGCACGAGAACAATGGCTGCATCCTGAATGTTATGGCTTCATTTCTTTAAAATTTCATTTATCATAGGTCCGAGGTTTCTACTTCCCTTTGCCATGATTTAAAAACCTCCACAGAACACGACCTGATATCTAGACCCCGCCCCCTTCAAGCAATGTTTGTATACGTCTAATGTGCCGCGGCTGACACGTCTTAAATAAAACCCGTCGCCGCCAACACAACATTTCTGTCACGTTAACGAGGAACCTGCCAAAGTCCCAAAACGTTAACAACACATTTCATTTGTTATCCGCTCTCGTGATCCATCACTCACCTGCAGCAGCTGCACACATTTGGTTCACGTTAAATACTGAAGAGGAAGTTTCCAGCGACTCTAAGACAGGACGTCAGTCTTCAGCCTTCACCAAAGTGTACCAGGCCATCAGCAATATCGTGTTTGTGTAAACATGTAAAACCAAACTGTAAATGTGTCATGAGATTTGTTTAGATCAGACACGAGTGTAAATGAAACTAAACTTTGCAGCCTTATGAAGATTTTCAGCTCAAACTTGGTGTCACTTGTTTAATCATTAATTTAAAAATGTGTTCACTTCAAATCAATAAATAATAATCAGGGATTTTACGCGACGAGCTGACAGAGCAGAAATCAGCAGGTTTAAATCTTCTCTTCTCTCCCTGTTTGACCTTTGACCCACCATCTCTCATCCGTCCCTCCACACAGCCTCAATTACAGGTCGCAGGGGTCAGCGCTCTCTTTAGGAACGCTCCATTAGGCTCCAGGTTCAGGCTCCTGGTTCAGGCTCCAGGGTTCAAGCTCCTGGTTCAGGCTCCTGGTTCAGGCTCCTGGTTCAGGCTCCAGGGTTCAAGCTCCTGGTTCAGGCTCCTGGTTCAGGCTCCTGGTTCAGGCTCCAGGGTTCAAGCTCCTGGTTCAAGCTCCTGGTTCAGGCTCCTGGTTCAGGCTCCTGGTTCAGGCTCCTGGTTCAGGCTCCAGGGTTCAAGCTCCTGGTTCAGGCTCCTGGTTCAGGCTCCAGGTTCAGGCTCCTGGGTTCAGGCTCCTGGTTCAGGCTCCTGGGTTCAGGCTCCTGGTTCAGGCTCCTGGTTCAGGCTCCTGGTTCAGGCTCCAGGTTCAGGCTCCTGGGTTCAGGCTCCTGGTTCAGGCTCCTGGGTTCAGGCTCCTGGTTCAGGCTCCTGGTTCAGGCTCCTGGTTCAGGCTCCAGGGTTCAGGCTCCAGGGTTCAGGCTCCTGGTTCAGGCTCCTGGGTTCAGGCTCCTGGTTCAGGCTCCTGGGTTCAGGCTCCTGGGTTCAGGCTCCTGGGTTCAGGCTCCTGGTTCAGGCTCCTGGGTTCAGGCTCCTGGTTCAGGCTCCTGGTTCAGGCTCCAGGGTTCAGGCTCCAGGGTTCAGGCTCCTGGTTCAGGCTCCTGGTTCAGGCTCCAGGGTTCAAGCTCCTGGTTCAGGCTCCTGGTTCAGGCTCCAGGTTCAGGCTCCTGGGTTCAGGCTCCTGGTTCAGGCTCCTGGTTCAGGCTCCGGGGTTCAGGCTCCAGGCTCCATGGTTCAGGCTCCTGGTTCAGGCTCCTGGTTCAGGCTCCAGGGTTCAGGCTCCAGGCTCCATGGTTCAGGCTCCTGGTTCAGGCTCTTGGTTCAGGCTCCAGGGTTCAGGCTCCTGGTTCAGGCTCCTGGTTCAGGCTCCTGGGTTCAGGCTCCTGGTTCAGGCTCCAGGTTCAGGCTCCAGGGTTCAGGCTCCAGGGTTCAGGCTCCAGGTTCAGGCTCCGGGGTTCAGGCTCCAGGTTCAGGCTCCAGGGTTCAGGCTCCAGGCTCCAGGGTTCAGGCTCCAGGCTCCAGGGTTCAGGCTCCA
Organism: Hippoglossus hippoglossus; assembly: GCF_009819705.1. Lineage (NCBI taxonomy): Eukaryota > Metazoa > Chordata > Actinopteri > Pleuronectiformes > Pleuronectidae > Hippoglossus > Hippoglossus hippoglossus. The sequence goes on from NC_047160.1 coordinate 26,020,448, forward strand.
GGCTCCATGGTTCAGGTTCCGTGGTTCAGGCTCCTGGGTTCAGGCTCCTGGTTCAGGCTCCTGGTTCAGGCTCCAGGTTCAGGCTCCGGGGTTCAGGCTCCTGGTTCAGGCTCCGGGGTTCAGGCTCCGGGGTTCAGGCTCCAGGGTTCAGGCTCCTGGTTCAGGCTCCAGGTTCAGGCTCCAGGGTTCAGGCTCCAGGTTCAGGCTCCTGGTTCAGGCTCCTGGTTCAGGCTCCTGGTTCAGGTTCAGGCTCCTGGTTCAGGCTCCTGGTTCAGGCTCCTGGTTCAGGCTCCAGGTTCAGGCTCCAGGGTTCAGGCTCCCTGGTTCAGGCTCCGGGGTTCAGGCTCCGGGGTTCAGGCTCCTGGTTCAGGCTCCGGGGTTCAGGCTCCGGGCTCCATGATTCAGGTTCCGTGGTTCAGGTTCCGTGGTTCAGGCTCCAGGTTCAAGCTCCTGGTTCAGGCTCCTGGTTCAGGCTCCTGGTTCAGGCTCCTGGTTCAGGCTCCAGGTTCAGGCTCCTGGTTCAGGCTCCTGGTTCAGGCTCCTGGTTCAGGCTCCTGGTTCAGGCTCCTGGGTTCAGGCTCCAGGTTCAGGCTCCGGGTTCAGGCTCCTGGTTCAGGCTCCTGGTTCAGGCTCCTGGTTCAGGCTCCTGGTTCAGGCTCCGGGTTCAGGCTCCTGGTTCAGGCTCCTGGTTCAGGCTCCGGGTTCAGGCTCCTGGTTCAGGCTCCTGGTTCAGGCTCCGGGGTTCAGGCTCCGGGCTCCATGATTCAGGTTCCGTGGTTCAGGTTCCGTGGTTCAGGCTCCAGGTTCAAGCTCCTGGTTCAGGCTCCTGGTTCAGGCTCCTGGTTCAGGCTCCTGGTTCAGGCTCCAGGTTCAGGCTCCTGGTTCAGGCTCCTGGTTCAGGCTCCGGGGTTCAGGCTCCGGGCTCCATGATTCAGGTTCCGTGGTTCAGGTTCCGTGGTTCAGGCTCCAGGTTCAAGCTCCTGGTTCAGGCTCCTGGTTCAGGCTCCTGGTTCAGGCTCCTGGTTCAGGCTCCTGGGTTCAGGCTCCAGGTTCAGGCTCCTGGTTCAGGCTCCTGGTTCAGGCTCCAGGTTCAGGCTCCAGGTTCAGGCTCCTGGTTCAGGCTCCTGGTTCAGGCTCCAGGCTCCAGGTTCAGGCTCCTGGTTCAGACTCCAGGGTTCAGGCTCCAGGGTTCAGGCTCCAGGCTCCATGGTTCAGGCTCCTGGTTCAGGCTCCAGGGTTCAGGCTCCAGGGTTCAGGCTCCAGGCTCCATGGTTCAGGCTCCTGGTTCAGGCTCCTGGTTCAGGCTCCAGGGTTCAGGCTCCAGGCTCCATGGTTCAGGCTCCTGGTTCAGGCTCTTGGTTCAGGCTCCAGGGTTCAGGCTCCTGGTTCAGGCTCCTGGTTCAGGCTCCTGGGTTCAGGCTCCTGGTTCAGGCTCCAGGTTCAGGCTCCAGGGTTCAGGCTCCAGGGTTCAGGCTCCAGGTTCAGGCTCCGGGGTTCAGGCTCCAGGTTCAGGCTCCAGGGTTCAGGCTCCAGGCTCCAGGGTTCAGGCTCCAGGCTCCAGGGTTCAGGCTCCAGGCTCCATGGTTCAGGTTCCGTGGTTCAGGCTCCGGGGTTCAGGCTCCTGGTTCAGGCTCCTGGTTCAGGCTCCAGGTTCAGGCTCCGGGGTTCAGGCTCCTGGTTCAGGCTCCGGGGTTCAGGCTCCGGGGTTCAGGCTCCAGGGTTCAGGCTCCTGGTTCAGGCTCCAGGTTCAGGCTCCAGGGTTCAGGCTCCAGGTTCAGGCTCCTGGTTCAGGCTCCTGGTTCAGGCTCCTGGTTCAGGTTCAGGCTCCTGGTTCAGGCTCCTGGTTCAGGCTCCTGGTTCAGGCTCCAGGTTCAGGCTCCAGGGTTCAGGCTCCCTGGTTCAGGCTCCGGGGTTCAGGCTCCGGGGTTCAGGCTCCTGGTTCAGGCTCCGGGGTTCAGGCTCCGGGCTCCATGATTCAGGTTCCGTGGTTCAGGTTCCGTGGTTCAGGCTCCAGGTTCAAGCTCCTGGTTCAGGCTCCTGGTTCAGGCTCCTGGTTCAGGCTCCTGGTTCAGGCTCCAGGTTCAGGCTCCTGGTTCAGGCTCCTGGTTCAGGCTCCTGGTTCAGGCTCCTGGTTCAGGCTCCTGGGTTCAGGCTCCAGGTTCAGGCTCCGGGTTCAGGCTCCTGGTTCAGGCTCCTGGTTCAGGCTCCTGGTTCAGGCTCCTGGTTCAGGCTCCGGGTTCAGGCTCCTGGTTCAGGCTCCTGGTTCAGGCTCCGGGTTCAGGCTCCTGGTTCAGGCTCCTGGTTCAGGATCCGGGGTTCAGGCTCCGGGCTCCATGATTCAGGTTCCGTGGTTCAGGTTCCGTGGTTCAGGCTCCAGGTTCAAGCTCCTGGTTCAGGCTCCTGGTTCAGGCTCCTGGTTCAGGCTCCTGGTTCAGGCTCCAGGTTCAGGCTCCTGGTTCAGGCTCCTGGTTCAGGCTCCGGGGTTCAGGCTCCGGGCTCCATGATTCAGGTTCCGTGGTTCAGGTTCCGTGGTTCAGGCTCCAGGTTCAAGCTCCTGGTTCAGGCTCCTGGTTCAGGCTCCTGGTTCAGGCTCCTGGTTCAGGCTCCTGGTTCAGGCTCCTGCAGAGGTTAAATTTATCTACACGTCAAATCTGTCAATGTCAACTCTGAGTTTTCACTTTCACAAACAAGTTAACGACTAAAACAACAAATATTAATAAATGAAAAAAATATGAATATTAATAAAACCATCATTAATTATTTGTTGATTAAAGAATCCAGCTTGTCGCAGTCTCATTAATTGTCAGCGACACGATTGGACAATCTAACACAAAACTTTTTTAATTCTCTCATCCGCACACGTTCAACACCAGTGTCCCCTTCTTAACTGTCCCCCAGGAAACATGAGACGGGTAGGAACCAAAAGCATCAGGAATGTAAATAAGAAACCTAAACACATATATTAATATGTATAAAATTGTATTTGCATAATACAATGTATAGATGTGTAATAATGTAACAATTTAAACAGTAATATAAAAACCATGTCTGCAGTATCTAAGAAATTGAGAAATTCTTGGATCTGCCCTTTTCCAAAATATCAAAATATCAACACAACATTTTGTGGAAATCCGTTTTCTGAGAAATCGTGCAGACAGACACACAAACAAACATGAGAAGGTTGTGTTGCCCTCTCAGTCTTATTTGAGTTTGTTGACCTTTGACCTTCATTAGGCCACCACATGCTCCTGAGAACTAGAAAGTTAAATCAACACATTGTGACTTTTTGACAGTTACGTAGTTTTGCTTTTACAGACAAAGTTTTAACAGAATATAAATGTTTGAAACTGACATATTCTTTTAGAGCGTTTCTCAGCCTGTTGATGATTCATGGAGATTCATGGTCTCCAGAGGGTGAATCATCGTCTTGTTGACCTCGTGACCACCAGCTCAAGTTTTAAGGCTCCACAAATAACTGTCATAAATCATAATATGTTTTCTTACAAAACATTCTGCACCTGTTGTGGGAAATACTCAACAATTTGATTTATTTTCTGTATTTTTTCTTCTCACCAGCAGAATCCGCACTTTTCTTCCACCTCCCTGTTTTCACGACGGTTTTCACTTCTCGGTTTCTGTGCGTTGTGAAAGTCTCACGGCCGTGGCCTCAAATAAAAGACTTGACCCTGTCGCCTCGGGACTGCAGCTCATTAAAACATATTTCTATCCTTGTCATGCAGGGGCCTCGCAGCAACGAGCCTGCGCCTCGTTCTGGGTCCAGCTCGGCAGAGTCTCGGCAACTAGATGTTAATGGGATTCATGAAAAGAGCCTTTTCCTGTTTCCGTTCGGTCGGAGACGAGTCTGCGCTGAATTTATTTAGCAAAGTGAAATTAAATTTGATTCTGTTTCCATCTTTATATTCTGTACAAAACGAGTTTGGTTTTAGTCTCATTTACATTCACTGATTTAACCTGCAGACGTGTTCATTAAAAACAACATTGAAAATTACTAATATTACATTTATTATGTATATTTTTTTTATTAACTATTGACTTACTGAAATTGTCCACACGGGGAAGAACAAAGAGTAAATGAGACGTAAGAAGCTGTAAGTTTGGTTCATCGTCTGATGTAAAGATTCATCAATTGTGATTGTAAAGTGTTGATAATTGTAAATTAATATTACAATCAGCTTCCTCCTGTGACTGTAAATAAAGATGGATGACTTGTCTCCACTTCCAGGAAGTAATATCTTACTTCCAGGAAGTAATTTCACTTCCAGGAAGTAATATCTTACTTCCTGGAAGTGAATTCAATGATCTGGATCCACTACAGAATTTAAAAAGATCTTCGTCAGGTCACGTCCCACCTCTCCACAAAATGTCATGGAAATCGGTTTGGCAGTTTTTTGTTATTTGACGTGTGCTTTGACATCTTTAGCTTGATCCATGTCCCATCTGCTAACTTGGAGGAGGTGGGGTTTATGGCCTATACCGAAACGAGCCACCAGGGGTCAATCAGCATACGATGTACTGTTTACATGTACAGTAATGCATATAGATGTTAGATGCAGTATTTCTATGCACAAACACACAGTTGAGAGACTGAAAGAAGTTTAATTTAAAACAAATCAAACTGCGACGACTGAGATTGAATCAACGTCACTGTAAATAATTTGGTTTTATTGACGCCTTCATATCTTTAAATGAATTATTCATATTTCTGTCCAATCTTCCCCTGAACAAACAAACTCTACTTTTCCTCCTCACTCTGGATGTTTCTGTCAACAGCACTTTTCTTGTTGAGAGTTTAGCAACAGGATCGTTGTGAACGCAAGTCAACCTGCAGAGTTTCAAGTCCAACATGGGGGGGGCACACAGACCTGCACCCTGTTTGTTTGTCTTCTGAAAAACAAGATAAAGACTGAACCTGAAACTCAAACACTCGATGCTTCGTTGTATTTATGTAAAAACTGTTATTCAACATTGTTGTGTACGTCAGAAATCTCCTCTGTTTGTGTGTCTGTCTGCAGGATTACACAAAAACTGCACAGTTCATTTAAAAGGTTAATTACTGGCTGAGGACACCATGATATCTTGGATATGTGCTGGTGACATTGTTTGGATTTCAGATTTATTGGATTGTGTGTGATGATGGAGCAGAGCTGCAGTGTCAAGGTTTCACTAATATACATTCAAGATGTTTCACCTCGTTTTCTACAGCAAACATTTCACTTTACATCCCACACAATAATTCAATACATGCATATATTCAATATGGTGATAAAGTGGCCAATCAACAGGGGTATGTGCTCTCTGAGAATGTTCTCTATTGGTACGTATTAAACTGCACAAAGACAAATAATTCTAATGTACCTTACTATTAAATGTACTGTGCCTCCCATCCAGGATCTATTCAGCAAAAGTAAAACATTCACAAATAGAAAGTCACTTAATAAAGTGCATGTTCACCTCTGCCAAGAAACAACAGTCTCCTTAGATTCTATTAGGCCGAATTTAAAATCAAGCTCTATCCAATATTTATTTTCTCCAAATTCACGAAAATGTTGTTATTGAAGAAAGTGACAAAATGAAATTGTTGGATCAGCTCCTTTAATCGAATCCTCTCCGAAGGTTCGTGATTTCCTCCCTGACCCACGTCGCACATCCCTCCACTTGTTGTGCACGTCTGCTCACGGAAATAAGAACACAGCGTCCTTGATGAAGATAAAGATAAAAACACATTTATTGATGAAGTTAACACAAATGCTTTGGACGTGTAGAGGCGCCGCACTCCTCTGATGCCACATGTTGTTGTGTATGTGCATGAAAACCAGTGTAACAGCATCTTTTATCCACTGAGCCGTTTCTGTACAGTCTGAACATCGTTGGTATTCTATACACGGCGTGTTCGCATGAAGCCACAAACACAGAGGAGGGGGAGACCTTTTGGATCTGAGCCATGGTCCCAGTGTGTGTGTGTGTGTGTGTGTGTGTGTGTGTGTGTGTGTGTGTGTGTGTGTGTGTGTGTGTGTGTGTGTGTGTGTGTGCGTGTGTGTTCGTGTTCACTGGACTCAGGTCAGGTATATTTACTGGGCTGCTTTAAGAATTCCATCGGAATCACGCGTTCCGTGACATGAATGCTGCCACGCGAGGAGAAAAGGTCGTCGGTAATTGAAAGTGTGACATTGAAAAGGCCGGACAGAGGTGGAAGTGCTGGTCCCACCTGAGAGTCAAACATGAACTGATTCTGCCCCCTGCTGTCAATACACTGGTGATGCTCTGCTGTGTGCTTAGTTATTCTTTCTTTCTTTCTTTCTTTCTTTCTTTCTTTCTTTCTTTCTTTCTTTCTTTCTTTCTGTTTGATATGAAGCTTTTTCTCATCCTCACTTTAAAACTCAAACCTTCCTCCAACATCCTCGTGTCTGTGTTGTCTAGTTTCCCTCTGTGACCTCTGACCCCTTCCCCCTCCTCACTGCTGGTTCAAAGTGTAGCCTTGAGAAGATCAGCTTTTATATTTCCCTGTAAGATATAAAGAGGAGATTTCAGGAGGATGTTTCAAGGTCTCGTGATCCTCTAACGTCGGGTCACCACCTCGTTATCTTTACAGGCTCCGAGGAGTGTCTGGATTTCAGTCCCTGCCTTGTTGGGATGTTTCTCTAACTCCCAACTTACCTTCACAGCTCAGATACTTAAATTCTTCTTTATATTTTAAACAGATCTTTGATTTAAGCCTCAAGATGTTTATCGTTACTGTGGTTCTATAAATATAATCATGTAAAAAAACCTTTGTAGAGAAGCTTCATAGCAGCAAATATAAAGATAATAATGAGTTCAATATACAGAATAGAATAAAATGTAGGTTTACAAATAAATATGCAATGATAAAATTAGAACGCTCAGTACAGAGACAAAATAAGAACAAACAAATATGCAATAACATGTTTGTCTTTATACAAAATACAATTCAATACAATTATAACACATCAACATTTCTAAAGATCTTTTAAATTTAAAACTGCTTTTAATTGTTTCCTGTTGTTCACTTCAGTCTGTGAAGAACCTTGTAAGTAAGTTATTATTATTATTATTATTATTATTATTATTATTATTATTATTATTATTATTATTATTATTGTTATTCATATGAATCCTTTCTCCATGTTTTCCGTCTAATAGTTGTTGTGAAACCTTAATTGCAAACAAACAAAACAACCAACAAAAGGACAGGAGATAATGAAATGTGACACAAATAAGTATTTTTGTTATAATGCACGTTTTGGAGTTATTGTTTTTCATGTTCTATGAATTCTGGTTCTTCAGTTTGATTCAAATCTCATGATAAACTCTCCTTGCTGCAGGTTTGTGTCACTGACCTCAGGTAGAGCTCAGGTCTCCCTGTTCCATCACAAACATCCCACAGGTCACTACACTTTACTCTGTGTTTCCAACCTGACGGCAAATCAGAAGTTTATTCTTATCTCTCACTCAGTTAATCACAACTATCAGCTGGAAAAAATACATATTGTGATAATGAGCATTTCAACAGATGTTGCTGTATTGTCACATCTGCCTGGAACTTTGTCCTGAAGACGCCTGTTTTCTGTCGATCATTGTGTGAGTTAAATTAAAGGAAACGCATAAAAAATAATAAACTTTTCTCTTATTTGGTTTTATTATTAACTTCCCTGCAAAGTATGTGATGATTGTGTTTTATTACAGTTTCCTGTTTGTCCTCGTGAACGTCCGTCGCTGTAAACAGATGTAAACAGTTCGTCACGTTCGTCACGTTCACATTTTATCACAAAGACCTAAAGAGGCAAAAAAGACCAGATAGAAAATCAACAGTCACTTGTTTTCATCATCCCTGTGATTTGCATTGTGGGTAAACTCAGCCCCACACGCTACAAACATGTCAACAACACATGTCTGAGCCGACCAATCAGGAGTCAGACACATGTCAGACACACACACAACATGTGCCCTTGTTTTGTAGAGATGTGGTGTGTGGCCTGTGTGCACTGACAACATGTGCGTTTGTCTCTTGTGTTTACATTATTATATTGTCCACAGAGTTTAAATGTCACAAGTTATTAATTACACAAAATTATATATAATAAATTTATGTTTCATGCAACTTATTATTACTTCATTCTCAGCCTGAGGTAAAACACAAATAAATAAAGTTAAACAGAATTTCTTTTAATTAATCTTAAATAAATTATTAATTTACCAATTTGTATTATTTTTTACGCTGTGTGTGTGTGTGTGAGTGTGTGTGTGTGTGTGTGTGTGTGTGTGTGTGTGAGTGTGTGTGTGTGTGTGTGTGAGTGTGTGTGTGTGTGTGTGTGTGTGTGTGTGTGTGTGTGTGTGTGTGTGTGTGTGTGTGTGCTGACGATGCATCTCACAGTGTTTCTGTATCATGTGTCCGTCACTGACCGTCGTTACTCGACCTGCAGTCGCAGGGTTAATGGAGATCCTGGCTGATCTCAGATCAGTGATCTCAGTGGGAAATGAAAGAGACACATGATACTAACGCTGTGCGGGAGGTTTTCAGGGTCTAACAGAGGTCAGAGGTCACATACGAACATAGTGTGAGGACGTATTTGTGTCATTTTACCAAACGATCTCCAGAGTCGTGAACTTTAAACTCCCGGCTGATCGAGGAGGTTCTGTTCTCACCGCTGTGCGTCTGTTTGCTTTGTGTTTGTCACAAGATTACACAAAGTCAACAGGTTTCTGTAGGATGTGAGTCCGGAGAGAACACGTTACACTTTGCTGTTGTGAAATAGGAGTTTTTCAGTGATTCCTCAGAGAATATGAATCTTGATGAAATGTGGAGGTGGGAGCTCCAGTGGTTTCTACTCATTATCAGAGTTCTCCTCCGTGTGGTGAATTACAGAGAATGAACTTCCACGTCCCAACAGAGAAGAACACATTTATAAGACATCCAACATGGCAGCTGTTTGTGTCGACCTGATAATAATTGATTTAGCTTCTCATTCGGGTTGTGTTTGCTTGTTTATTCGCAGGATAATTCAGAAAGTACTGAATCAGTTTTATTGAAACTTGGAGGAAGGATACAGGGGCTGGATGTAGGAATGATGAGTTGTTGTAGTGGAAACTTCAGTTTAATTCAGATGAAATGAACAGTCCAGCTTCTCTTGTTTGTTTCCAGGGTCAGAGAAGAGAAGTCTGAGAAGATGCAGATCAGTTTCATCTCTGAGTTTCAAATATAACTGCAGCAGCAGTTTGGGGTTCGGTGTGTTGCCCAAGGACACTTTGACATGTGGGCTGGAGCAGCAGGGGATTGAACCTTCCACGATCCGCTCGTCCAGTGCTCTCCCCGTGACATTTATCATGTAGTTTGAAATATCAAAGCTTTGTAAAGTGAATCAGTGAATCTTGTCCCAAATCTCCTCTGGCTTCAGTCTCAGTTTTCTAGATTTGAACCTCAGTTTGTTTCTGTTTATTTGCTTCCCTCTAGTGTGTGTGTGTGTGTGTGTGTGTGTGTGTGTGTGTGTGTGTGTGTGTGTGTTTCCTCCTCTGGTTTAGGTATTATACATTAAGTATTACTCAGACTATCAGAAGCCAGCTGCCGTCCTTGACCAAAGCTCTGACCTCAGAGGTGGAGTCATGACAAATGTCCCCATCGGAAAGGGATTGGAAACATTTCCTCCTTCTTACCGTCATATTTAAAATTAAATGTTTCATTCTTTGTCTGTGGTGAAAAGTCACGTGAGCAGAAACTCCCCCAGTGTTTTTAAGTATTTTGTTTCTTAAAGAAGAGAGAACAGCTCGTCTCGTCCTGTTCCTGCATCAGAGCTGCTCGTGTTTCAGATTGTGAGCAGATGTCGTCTCAGAGTCAAAACTCACATAGCAGAGAAAATGTATTTCTATTTCCTACGTTTTTTAAAAATCCTTCAGATCAACGAGGCCTCAAAGTGCAGGAGATAAACTCATTGACCAGTTTATTAGGTTCAAGTCAAACTAAGCAAGAGCCTGTAATTTTAAATGATGTCTTTGATTTTAGATCTTCTATCATATCATCCAGTTTCAAGTTTGTCATTATTACCAGATCTGTAAATTTATACGTGGGGAAGGAAACTGTGTTTCTCAGGATGTGTTTACACGTACAAACAGTTAAAAGTGCAATAATCATAAAGTGCAATCGATCACCAGGGTTAAAACTGATTTGAAATAATAAAGAAACGTGATGTAATAAAAAGTCTTTGATTTGAAATGTTATTGTGTTTTGTTGCTTCTGGACTTTGATGTTTTGTTTTGTGGTTTTTATTTGTCCTCTTAGCTGTTTTAAAAAGTGCTTCATAAAGTTATTATGATCATTATCATGATTATTATTATTATGATTGTTCTTGGGATTATTATTATGTTTTGCTTATTATCATTATTGTTTCTATCATGTTTATTATGATTCTTATTGTCATTGTTGTTATGATTATTATATTTATGACGATTGTTCTTGTCACTGCTATTATGAGTATTGTGATTATTATTATTAATAATATTATTGTGATTATTGTTGTCAGTGGGTTGACGTCGCCTCAGTGTTTTTCACTTCTCCTCCTCATGGCTCATTTCCATGGCTGCGTCTCTATAGGCTGCTCAGCCGACTCCTGATTGGTCAGGAGGACCGTCCCCACAGAATGAAGCTCTGCTCTGATTGGCTCCCTGATGCCAACCTGCTGTGGATTCCCTTATTTTTCCTCCTCTTCTTCTTCTTCTTCTTCTCGTCCTCCTCTCTGCTCACACCGTTATCACCAGCAGAGGATCTGCTGCAGTGTTTCTCCACCGGAGGCTGAAGGGTCGTTTCCTCTGAGGGGAAAGCGAGGAGCGTTTCTTTTCTCACCGATGACTTTGGTCTGAGTTGAACATGCAGAGCTCCAAAGGCTTCAAGGTGGATGACTTCATCGCGGGATGGATCGGAGGTGAGCGGCTCGGACTTCTATCTGTTATCTTTTGATAAATCCCCATAGACTCATAGACTGTGGTGGGGGGGGGGGGGGGCTGATGAACCGGGGGGTTGGGGGGTGTCGATACATTTAGCTGAAATAATAACCAGTGAACACACACGCGCACGCGCACACACACACACTGAACCTGCAGCTCAGGTCAAGTGGTTTTGCTCCTGCAGCCCCACGTACATGCAGCTCCAGTGTAAACAATGGAGAGATACCCCCCCCCCCCATCCCCCCATCCCCCCCTGCTCCTGTGTTCTCACTTCCGGTGTTTCTTATCACATGCACACGCACACGCACAGTCACTCGCAGCAGGTTTTGTGATGATGTGGCAAATTGAATTCCAGTGAGAAAAAACAATTAAAAAAAAAGTGGAATACACGCTGCATGTGCTGTGGCCGCTAGGGGCGCTGTTTGTGCATCTTGTTTTGTTGCACAAACAAACAAAGTGGGTCTCGGCTCCTTCACACCGAAGAACATGTGGTTGGTTCAGTTCATGAATAAAACCTGAATCCAGAAGAAGCAGAAACTCTTAAAGTTTAGTCTCAAAAAAGTTTAAGTTCCTCAGAACAGAAGAAATAATTTGTTTGTTTTTTTTACGATTGACGTCAATTAAGTGAAGAGAAGATGTTTTGTGATGGTTTCACTCATCTGGACATTTAAATGACACAAACTGTTGTTAAAGATGGTTTTGTTTTGTTTTTATATATTTATTTATATCAAAATGGCACAATATGAAAAGTCATTATGGAAAATAAACTTTTTTTATTGTGTTTTGAAAAATGCTTCGCTCAACAATCGTGACTAGAATCTCACTCAGTAGAGCTCAAACTGTCAAAAAGTCAGAAACTTTATTTAACTTAACTTGGATCTGCACCAAATTTCAAACAGTCAATCAATGAAAATGTTGAAAAGTGTCTCATCTCATAGAGAAAGTTGCTGCTTGTTTTCTGGGCCAATGATCGTAATGTGGTATTTTGATTTAATCTGCACCGGCTGCCGTCATGAGGCAGCCGATTGGTTGTGGGCATTTTTTATCTGGACTTTCAGACAGTAAACAGTTTGCCTTGTTTTCCTTTGTGCTGCCATGTGTTGTGTGTTTGGTTGAGTGAGGAAAACACACAATGCACAGAGAGCAGCAGGAACAGCGGGTTAATAAGTGCACGCTCATTCACGGTTGCCCCAGTTTAACCAGTCTGCCGCTCAATTACTCCCAGTTTCATCTCAGCAGGGACACGATGAGCGATTAATGCTTCTGAATGTAAAGTTAATAAAAAGCTGCTCAAAAACTCAAAATAGATTTAATCAGTGGAAGATATGAAGAGATACAAAGGGAAGCGAGTGACTCTGAGTTTGACCTTTTCTTTCTGTCTTTCTCTTCCATGATGACCTTGTCGTTTGTCGTTGGGCTGCAGGAGCTTCCAGTGTGGTGGTCGGTCATCCGCTGGACACAGTCAAGGTATTTTGAGATTCTGGATTTTAATTCAACCATCTTGTTGTTATATAAACGAACAAACAACTGGATTTAATCAAGACCCATTGTCTGTTCGCATGTGGCACATCCTGTGTTACACAACAGCAATTAAGACTTTGTTTATTTATTCAGACAAGCTTGTTTGATGTGCAGCTGCAAATCTTTAAATGAAAAGTGGTCGTTATGAAATGGAAATGATGTATTTTCCTGATAAAGTAAAGAATTCGAACATTAGAAACACCTGCAGTAGAAAGAGATTCGGTTCCAACTCCACGTCAGCACTTGTTCTTCTCACTCTCAGATCTTTTTCATTTGCTGTCGAGTGTCAACGCATCAATACTTTTTTGAATCGGGTAACAAGAAAACTACTGATTCACCTGAGATCTCTCTTCAGTCCTTTGAGAGTTTTATAAAACCAATAAAGAAAGTTCTGTGCTGGTCTGAGCTCAGTGGAAAGTGGTCTGTGGACCAGAAGCTCTGTTTTCTATTGACTTTAACTGTTGTTGTGTTTTGGTCGTTCTCTCTCTTCCAGACGCGGCTGCAGGCGGGGAGGGGCTACAGGAACATGCTGCACTGCATCCTCACCATCTACAGGAAGGAAACGGTAAAGAATCATCATAATAATCATAACAATAATAATAATAATAATAATACATCGCATTTATAAAGCGCTTTTCAAAGCTCTCAAAGACGCTTAAAGCATCGCAAACATTCTGTATCCACTGTGAATAAAGATGGACGACATGACGGCTCCCAAAAGGGAGGCCAAGGTGTCTGGCTCGCCCCCTAGTGGCTGGCTGCAGAACACAAACCCTGCCTCCTCCATGTTAGCAGATGGGACGGTATCGACCAAAACAGACTCTAGCAGCGTTCGGTATAGTTTGTCTTTATTTCTGGATCGTGGTCGGGAGCAGAGATGCGTCGTCCATCTTTATTTAATCAGAATCAGTCGTGTCTGACTTGAGGTTTTAATCTTTGTTACGTCCGCAGAGCAGGGGCTGTCCCCCCCCCCCCCCCCCCCCCCATGTTTGTCTGTTGGTTGGTTTGAAAACAAGATTACATGACAACTACTGTAAGGATTAATACAGAAGTTGGTGCAGATCCAGGATTTCTTTCACTTTCTTTACATTGAGAGACGGAGCCTCAGCCTGTCTGAGGTTTGCACTCTCTTGGAGTTCTCTGTAGTTAATGGCCTAAACTACATTTACATTGATTTGGTGCAGGTTGATTGAATTAGTGGAGGTACGAGCTCTACTGTAACTTTCTGCTTTACAGTTTAGTGCGAAATAACTTCACAGGCCCAAACGTATAATGACCAGTTTCCTGGGGACCAGACAAAATAAAAGAGAATTACATGTAATTAGTGGCTTGTTGTTGTTCACACACTGACCTGATTTAGTTGTTTGTTTCGCTGCCTCAGTTTCTCTGCAGGAATCCGGCGTGAACGGGCTCAGCTGCATTGAGACGATTCTCAGCAGCAGTAAATCTGACCGCCGACGAGTTCTGCGAACAGAACAGAATTCTGCAAAATGAATCAAAGTGAATTGTGCAACAGGCTGAAAACTTCCTGTGTCACATTGTTGGAAACTGGAGAAACTCGTCTGCTACAGATGATTGATGATTTACAGTGTGGGATGGATCCTGCAACAGACCCCCCCCTCTCCCCTGTTTGGAGGGGATTACTTTCCACATGTTCTAAATATTTGGCAGCAGGCCCCCCCCCCCCCCCCCCACCCCCCCCCCCCCCATTTCTCATTCTAAGTGTTGTTGGCGCAGGACGAAAAACCACAAGTGCACACTACAGCTTGAAACAGTTGGTTTTCTTTCACCACTTGGAAAGTGTTTGTGTTTGTTCTGAGTCTCACGTGTTTCCTCTGTGTTCCTCAGCTCATGGGGTTTTTTAAGGGCATGTCGTTCCCGCTGGCCAGCATCACCTTCTACAACTCGGCCGTGTTCGGCTTCTTCAGCAACACGCAGAGACTCATAAGCAAGTATCGCTACGGCGACGGGCGGCATCCGTGCGGCATGCTGGACTTGACCGTGGCCAGCATGCTGACGGGCCTGATGTCGGTGGGCATCGGGGCGCCCGTGGATCTGGTGAAGATCCGACTGCAGCTGCAGACGCAGACGGTTCTCGCAGGTAAATCGGGGATCGTGGTTTTGTTGGTTTTTCTCTCGAGCAGCAGAAAGAAGGAGAAAGATGCTTCTCACGAAAACAGCTGCAGATAAACAGCTGTGCGGCAAACATGGCGACGCCCACTCACACCCAGCCTGTAACACCACAAAATGTGTTTACACTTTTCCTAGAAAGCTCAAGAAAGATCAGTCGTTGTTTCTTTGATACTTAGAAAACAGGAAAAGGGAAATAAGGAGAAATTAATGTTTATAAAAACATATATGATCATATTCAGATGGTGATGACATGTTGATGTGTCCTGCCGTCGTCATGCCTGGTTTGAACCAGGAACGCTCTGATGGAATATCTTCAAGTTTGGAACAAACATTTTGTTGACTGAAGGATGAATTGCTTAGACTTTGTTGGTCAAAAGTCAAGGTCACCGAAAACCTCACATTAATCTGGAAAAACTTTCTGTCGAGTTCAAGTTTTCATGTTTTTTTTTTTACGTTTTATTAGACTTTTAATGGATTATTGGAAAAAAATATCGGCAAACTTATAGATGCTGGAAGCCGTGGTTACTTTTCAGTATCTGATTGAAGTTATATTTCTGGTTGACTTTCTCAGTTAAACAATAAACTACTAAAACTGAGGTCAGAAGTTTAATGATGTGACACATGAATCGTTTATGTGATGCACATTTGTTTATGGTGTCGTTCAGGCTCACCCCCCCGTCATGATGTGATGACGTGGGTCAGGTTCACACTTGACTTTACGTTTTTTTATAGAGCAAAGTGCCATAACATTTACTGTGTCAATCAAAAGCTTTATGATTCGATGAATCTGACTGTGATTCACAGAGGAAACAGAAACACCCTCAATAAGAAATATGAGGTTATAGCACTGACCTCCTCATCGTGTTCTTTTTCTTCAGAGAACTTAAATCTGGCTGGAAACGTGTCGAACGGCACCAACATCCCTCTGCGCTCGGTCAACATCCCCAACAAGACCCTGTACCGAGGGCCCCTCCACTGTGTGAGCAGCATCCTGCAGACCGAGGGCCTCCAGGGCCTGTACCGGGGGGCCGGGGCCATGATCCTGAGGGACGTCCCCGGATACACACTCTACTTCATTCCATACACCATCTTCTGCAACTTGTTGAAGCCAGATGCTACGTCGAGTCCTCATCCTGGTTCTATCTGGCTCGCGGGAGGACTGGCAGGTAAAATTAAGTTTATTCTGTGATTACTGGGGTTTAGATTAATTTAGATTGAGTAATGACGGACGAGTACAGAGTAGAAAGGCATTAGAGTATATAGTAGGCATTAAAAACTATTTCACAGGATGAATTAATTAGTTATTATTTATCTTATTCTGACTATAAATCATCAAAATCAGGATAACCTAATTTTGTCGTGGAGGAATTTACAGGATAAATACATATAGATCTTTTACATTATACAGATTATACAAACAGTTATTACATATTTTATAGCAGATACATCAATTATCATGTATTTCTATGCTGATAATACAGGATAAATAATTAGTTATTACATCTTTTTAATTAATAAACTGGTAATTACATCCTGCTGATGACACACTGACAGGAAAGTTGCTTCCTGTCCTCCTTGCTGCCTCTGAGCAACTTCTCACTTCTAGAGCCGCCTCTCTCTCCTCTGTCCTCATCCTTCTTCACCCTTCTGCTGTGTTTGACACGGTGAACCACCGGATCCTTATTTCCTCCCTTCAGGATCTGGTGTCTCAGGCTCTCATCTTACCTCAAAGTTTGCACGTAACTTGGAGAGGATCTGTGTCAGAACCTTGTCCTCTCGCTCCTGGAGTCCCTCAAGGTTCCGTCCTGGGTCCCCTCCTCTTCTCTCTGCACACCAACTCTCTCGGCTCTGTCATTCACTCACATGGCGTTTTTTCTAACCACATCTACGCAGATGACCCCCAATTAATTCTCTCTTTTCCCCCGGTCTGAAACTCAGGTAGAAGCACGAACAACATCTCTCAGTGGGTGTCCGCACATCACCTGAAAATCAACTTTGACAAGACCGAGCTACTTTTCCTTCCAGGGAACGGCCCCATCTGACCCGTGACCTTATTATCAGCACATCAACAACTCCGCAGTAGCACGGAACCCTTCACAATAAAAGTCCCAAACAGATACACTGCTTATGATGACAGGAAACACAAATTCACTGACCAACCTTCAACAATAAGGCAACTAAATAAAATAGCTTACAATAATAATGAATATTTTGGTTCATTAGCTATATTTTGATTATTGTGTGTCTTTTTGCTTCTATAGTATCAATAATCGTGAAAACCGTGAAAACCGTGATATTTCCTCAGACAATAATCGTCAAAACCCTAATCTCACGCCTAGTCTACTACAACTCCCAGAATGCAGCAGCTCGACCGGTCTTCAATAAGTTAACTCACACTCCTCCGCTCCCTTCACTGGTTACCAGTGACTGCCCACATCTTGCGTACCGTGCGGTGAACGGATCGGGTCCAGTCTACATCCGGGACCTGGTCAAACGTTACACCCCAGCCCGTCCACTCCGCTCTGCGTCGGCCAATCGGCTGCTCCCTCACTGCGAGGGACAGCTGCCACTCAACCACATCACGACTCTTTGCCGTCCTGGCTCCTAAACGGTGGAACCAGCTCCACATTGACGTCAGGACAGAAGAAAGTCTCCACATCTTCCCCTAAAGGCTAAAGACTCATCTCTTCAGACTTCAAGAAGATGATGTCTAATAAACCACCGTCTACTATGATGTAGAGAAAAAAAAGACAAAAGTTAGTTGCACGTACATGAACTTTGTAGTTTGGCTTTTATTGAAGCTAATGTATTTACTTGATTCTTGCTGTTCTGGGTTTGTTCCCTCATGATTGAATGCATGCATTGGCAGTGCCTTGGATATGTAATGTGATGTAAATACATTTAAGTAGGTCTTCATTTTGTTCCAGTTCATTTAATGATCATTCTGTTGTGTTTGTTTGGTGACTTGCAGAGTTTGTAACGTCTGTGTGTCGTCGTTCTTTCTCAGTGATGCAGATATTAGCAAAATCACAACGTAGACCAACGTGGAACCGATCACTGACACATCAGTCAGTACTGATCTCAGTTCACTCAGCTGGTCTGAGGGAGAGGAAACCTTCTGCGTGTCTGTAGCGTACCGAGGGTAATTCTCTAATCGGCCACTTCACCTTATCTTTGATGATGAAGGAGTGTCAGTAATTCTGAGTCGTGTTTTTTTATGTTGTGCTTATTTCACATTGTCTGTTTTCCTCTCTGACTCCAAATAATATTTTTACGTATCCAGACAATCAAACCATTCTAATCAACCAGAGATGGTAGTTTTCAGTCAGATTTTACCATCAGCACCTGAATGCACCATTAGTTTTGGTGTCTGTCTCTTTTGAAGGTCGGAGCAGGTTCAGCTGACGTCTCTTGAGTCGACCTTTGACCCCTCTGTGCTCCATCTGCCTTTGTTTGCTCGCTGAATGTCTTGACACTGATTTTCAGCGAACAAGCTGCAGGGAATTGAACCCGTAACCCTGGAAAGGTCTGTGCCTTGCCTCACCCGGCAGAGACTAAAGTTTGCCCTCCTCTTCCTCAGGGTCCATCTCCTGGGTCACGGCCACGCCGGCGGACGTGGTGAAGAGCCGCATGCAGGCCGACGCCCAGCTGCAGAGGAAGTACAGGGGAATCTTACACTGCATCGTCCACAGCTACAAGACGGAGGGAATACGGGTCAGCAAACATTTTATATACATATTATTATATTATATATATATATTGTGAATATTACAATCACTGGTGATGTGCACTTTCACAGTTTTAAGACAAAGGTTCCAAACGTTATAAGTAACGTAGTAGTAAACCGAGCAAAACTTCAAATATCTGATGACAAAAACAAAAATTCAACTTAAATAGCAGCTTCAGGTTAATTTACTATAAAGTATAAGTATTTACCAATTTATTATTTCTACAATTAGACAAATTAAAGTATAATACAAGTGCTGTAATGTCTTAAATACAGTGATTATTCTCCACATGTATATCAGATGTGAGGCTTCAGCAGGGTTTGATAGCAGATGTGGGCCACGTCCCAACACGTACAGGAAATAAAACTATCTTTAATTAATTACAGAATTGTTATCATTTTATAAAGAATTACAAACCCTTCAGTACAGTCAGCAGCAGAGAAACTGTATCAGCTGCTGAACAGATGTTTAATCCTTCAGAAGTGAAACCTTAAATACATGTGCAACCCAGACGAGTCAGTTCTCAGGAATCGAACTTCCTTGAAACGTCTCGCAGGGACGTGATTCTGTCGTCGAATCAAAACTCAGCATCCAGACGGGCTCGTTCTGTCAGGACTCGTATTACAACACGGACAGAAAACAGCATCACATCCAGATACACAACATCAGAAACTAACTCCTGATGGCAACTGAGCAGAAAGCTGCTGATTAATCAGAGGAACGTGAATGGAGAGAAAACAATATTCAAATATCAGTTATTTTGCTGAAAACATTCAGCTCTCATCTGAAGATTTGATGTAGATATGTCACCGCTTCACGTCAGGTGTTGAATCCCAACTTGGCCTGAGACAAACGGAGCTGCTGCCAAGTTGGCAGCGTCCAAGTGTCTCGAGTTCATCGTGTCAAAGGTCCGAAAAGGTCCTGAAGCACCAGACTGGAAACAATCATCAATACCAGAGTCTGTGTGTGTTTCTGTGGAAGTGAACTGGACGGCTCTGGTCACCCGACGGTCACAGATCAATGAGTCGAGAACTCTGCGAGAAAGAAAAATGAACTATTACACTGTGATTCTCAGGTTTTCTGTTCCAACTGTCAGAGAGTCCGTCAGTTTAGATGTTGAGTTACAGACCTGAAACTAGAAATCACCCAGAGAGCTCAGACCTCAGATCTCTGTCGAGCTCTTCTGCCCTGGAAGTGGCTGATTAATTATTTAACTTTTTAAATAAAATGATTTGACTTGACAGCAACAGAATCATTGGTGTAAATAATGAAATGAATGACGTTTAAATTTAGTTTCTGGGCCCTGACATACTGGATATTATCTCACTGCCATGTTTCACAGGGCGACTCATGAATCAGTCGTGTCTGTACATATTTTGAAATGAAATATAAAAACGTACATTTAATCAAAGTGTATTTCTGTGCAGGTCTTCTTCTGTGGAGCGTTGGTAAACGCCGTCCGAGGCTTCCCGATGAGCGCCACCATGTTCCTGACCTACGAACTCTCCCTGCAGTTCTTCAGGAGCCTCTAGGACGGAGGACTCGCGCTCCGCTCTCCACAGCAACACGAACCTCCGCAGCTTTGAGACAAGAGATCGATTCTGCTGCTTCGTGGCCTGAAGTTAGGTTTGAGCAGATATAAAGACTTTCAGCACCTCAGGGTGAATTAATGAAAGAATGAGCTTCAGTCGCTGCTGCTCTTCAATGACGGGTTCATTGATGCTGCGTCTTATTTAGTCCAGAGGGTTTTCAAAGTGGGAGGCGTTCGTCAGACTCAGAGTGAAAGTGAAAGAAAATATGATAGGAGTTCTAATATTAGTTATTAAAGGCAGAACAGTCTGAGTCGGTCATTTAGTTTAACAGAGTCAGACACTAATAAAAGACGTTTTAATCTGTCGAGGTAAATCTGAAGTTATGTCAAACAGCAGCATTCTGTTATTTAACTCAGTTTGTGCGTGAAACTAAGTCAAATAAGTCAGAATGAAGCTTTCAAACTTTGAATATTAACATTTAATATTTAGCAGCAAATATAAAACATTTCATTTGATTTCCTGCGTTGACTAGAAACCAGCATCGTATACGTCTCAGTTAGAATTTGAAACATCCACCACCGGTCACGTGATCGTCTCTTCTTACACTTTGACTCGTGGCCTCAGACCCACAGTTGTCCTCGACTGTCCCCAGGTTCAGGGTCAGGCTGCAGGTGAGGCGTTGGCCACCAGGGGGCCTAAACTCTGTTAATCCAAACAGACAGAAGCAGCAGTTAATTAAATGGTTGAGAATTATATTAATGGAGCGAATAATAATGTCGATAATCTCGTTATTTAAGGGACGAGTGGAGGATTTCTTTGATTTGGATCAGTTTTACCAAAGAACAAGTTTTTCTTTATGATTTTGATGCAGAAACACAAAGAGCTGATTTATGAGTCAAGAGAATCTTTGAGATTAAAAACTTGGTCACAGAAAACAACCTTTAGACAAAGTTTAAATAGTTTGAACGTTATTTCATTGACTAATTTGACACTTAAATAATCATGTAAGTGATTATGACACAAATTGTCCGTTCCGACGAGTTTCCACCTCGACATCAGCTCTCGACCTGCAAATCTCCAAATCAATGTTTTTAGTCTGAATGTGGCGACTCAGCGAAGAAAGGATCTTTGCACTTTGACCTCAGCGAGATGGAGAAATACGACTTCATGCTAAAATAGGAATTTAAAGATTTTAAGAAAAGAGGATGTGACGTTTTCACCACAAATCCTTGAATCTAAATTTAATATATTTTCTCAGTGATGAGTTTGTTTTTATTCCCTTTAGTTTTTATTCTGTTCTAAATATTCTTATTAGCTAGAATCAAATTCACATTGAACATGACAATGACACGTGTTGTGTGTGTGTGCCTCCCATGTTACCGTCCACATGTGTGTAATATTATATTTGTGTGTTTCTTATATTAAGAAAAGTGAGTTTACAAGTTGACGCCACATTAACATGAGCTTTTTTCACAATACTATTAAAATGCATGATTCACACAATGAGCCGTTATAGCAAAGCTTTATATTAATTGCTTTTCTAAAGTCTGCAGCACAAATATTCAATCAATGACATGTTAACAGGTTCGTAGCATCTATACCTAAAATAATTATTACTTTCACGATTTAAAGCCTTAACATTTAACGTTGTGTGTAGATTTTACTGCACCGGAAAGTGTTGTTTTATATTCTAAGACGTATTAATCTGCATCCTGAAGCTACTGATCCTCTAGATCTCTGCACACAGAGGATATTTCTCATTTTGGAGACAATATCCTGAATCATAACGTAGCCGCTGCCTTATAAGTGATATTTAAAATTGTCTCCTTGTCATGTAAATACTTGTAAATATGTGAACTGCCATTCCAGCTGTTGTGGAACCAGACGTGTCTTATTGTACATAAATAAAGCTTTTAACGTCCCGGGCGGCTCCGCTCCCTCAGATGTGTGCTGTGTGATACTGAGACGTTATCAGACGAGCTCTGTGTGTCGCCACACGATGTGACAGCAGGAGGTCGAGTCTCAGCCCGATGGGAAGAGTCGGGCTTCAGGGGAAACGCAGGCTGACGTTGGCCGAGTGCCTGCAGGCGGCTGATAAGAGCCCGACCCCCGAGGTCACGACCTCTGTCAACTGTTCCCTGTGTGGATTCACCTGAGCCTGTGATGCTGCACAACGTCCACGAGATGGCAGCGTCTCAACACGAAAGTCAAGCAGCCGCTGTTAGGAAATCAGCAAAATACACATTCATATCATATTATTGAATAAGTTGATTTATATCGTGATTTTTAAATTCCAACCTCATGATACTTTAACTTCTTCTTGCTTGAGTTTCACGTGAACAATTAAATAATGTCACAAGGATTAAGGATAATTTTTAATTGGCTTTTTTTTAGGCATTTATTCATCACAAGTGGCAAATATAGAAAAACATGAGTCAAGAAACTCAGAGAGATCATTTTGGATCATTAACTGATGTATGAGAATCTAATGTTGGACAAGATAAAAGTCAGTTAGGATCGTTTTCAGTTTAAAACTCTTGCTTCTTTACGTTCCTGTGAGTCAGCGTCAAAGGTCTGATTGTGGATTTTGTGTGTTTCTTTGTTGGCTTCATGTAAGTTTGTCTGTTAGTTTAGTTCTTTAGTTTATTCCCAGTTGCTCTCGAAGGTTCAAACAAACAGAGACTTTAAATGTAAATCCTGTTTTCTGACGTGAAGGCAGCAGATCAACAGCTGGTTGGTTTCACAGATCAACTGAAGCACTGACCTGCTGCAGATTGTCTCAGCCCCCGGAGGCCGGACGCCCCCGTGTCTCACCTCTGATCTGCTCATGTTCTACCTGTTCACTTTGCAACATGCTACAAGGAGGAAATGTCCTCACTCTCAGGGACGCACTGGAGGACAGATCCTTGTTATTCAAATGAAATGTTGCAGGGGGTTGTGGGTCCTGATTCAGGGAGAAGCTGTTAAATCCTGGAGCTGATGGGGATAAACACACAGATCCAGGAAGATCTAGTTCTGTCCTTCAAGTCGGAACAAGGAAGAACAGAACACTTCCAATTTATCAGTGTCCACTCAGAGTCGTCTCCTCGCTTCCTTTCTCCGTCTCCTCTGTCCTTCCTCTTGTCTCCATCTCTGGACACCCTCCATCAGCTCCTGTTGATTTCGCCTCCTCTTCCTCCTCTTCCTCCTTCCTGTCTTTATTCACACTTCAAATGTCAGTGATTTTCCCTCCTGGACTTGACCCAGTGCAGCTGAGGTCCCACCCCTACACACACACACACACACACTCAGCTGATGGTTAACTGATCTACATGCAGCCTGATTGCTTTAGTGAGTCGTTATATAAACACTGAAGTAAATTTGACAAATGTGAAATTCATTCTTAATTAACTATATATATGTATATATATATATATTGACAGTGTATACTAAGACAGACCCGATTTGTGTGTCTATAGTTTTCACTGCTTTTATATTTGTCTGTATCTTAAAACGCTTTTATTCTGAAAGTATGTACTTTTATTTCAATCGTTCTGTGGCTAACTCTGGCATCTTTTCAGAAATTGTATTAATATGCACTGTCCCTGTCAAATACAGTCATAAAGAAAGAAAATAAAATGGTTTGAAACTTTTCTATAGAGGGAATAATTGAACATTATTCAGAAATCTGAGTGATTCTGTTCAAGTTATTTTTACAGTATAATAAACCGTTACTTTTAATAAGATGTTTTTTTGCAGGAGCTTGAACTTCGTGCTCAGCAGGTTAATTCACAGTCTGACACTGTTTTCACTTGTTTCTCATTTAACTCGAGTTCTCTTCCTACACCGAGAAAAAGAAAATGTGATTTCCCCTCAGGTCTGTTTGTTGTGTTTGAACAGAAACGTGTAGAAAATATAATTACGCCTGTTCTAAAAAAAAACACTGTGTACGCCTGCCTTCAGAGGAATGGATTTAAATAACACACACACACACACACACACAGACACACACTGTAACACCACCTCTGTTCTTGGCATTTACAATGTGAGCGTTTGCTGAAATAAGCAGCTAATCTCTCTCTGCTCATGTAAATGTCTTGTGCTGAGTTTTTCCTCTGGAGACAGAAAATACACTGAACCACTTCTCTGCTATTCAACAAGAGAGGGAGTCTCCCCCCCCCCCCCCCACACACACACACACACACACACGACGACATCCTGCATGTGTGTGAATGTGATGAAGCATGATGTCAGTGTGAATTATAAACATCATCTGTCCAGAGAAAATGATTCAGTGACATGTTGAGATTTACAGTTTTTCTTAGTTTTATATCTTTGTATATTGAACCATTGGTCTGACACAGGAAGACATAGACGTCGCCTGGGTCGAGTGATATTCACAATTTTATGACATTTTAGAGAGAATATAATGAATCAATTAATTAAAATAGTTTGCAGATTAATTGATGATTAAATGAATCCTTTCTTTGAAATGTATTCTGTCTATTTTTAACACAAGAGCTGCAACTCCTGTTTATTCCCACTATCAATTAATATTCAGACAATTTCTCTATTGAACTGATCAATAATTTTGTTTTTTTAAATCTTAATGTCGTCTTCAAACGTCTCGTGTTTTTCAACCAACGGACCAAAAACTGAAGTGGATCATTTCTCTGTCAGAAGAAGAGAAAACATGAAATCAAAAACAAAAACAAATTGTTGTTTTTACTAACGGTGTGTTTCATTGCACCGACTCTTTCTGGAACCGGTGGATTTGAGTCTCTTCTCGTTTCTGACTCGTCGACTTGCAGCTGCTCCGTCTGCTCAACACAGAACTTTGTCACCGGCTTCTCACTGTTTCTCATCGAGAGGAACAGACGCACATTAATATCACACTTTGCTCTTTTTGGGGCCGACGAAGGATTCAAATGAACAACAAGTTCTCACAACAACCGTGTCGTCACTTTCAGCCTCGTGCTGCACAGAGAACTGACGACTGGTGTTTCTCACAAACTTTACTTCAAACCAGCAAAGGCCTCAAAGACGTTAAAAAACGTTTTCAACAGGAGCGATGTTCTGTGACTTCACTCGTGAGTCGAAACCCAAAGAAGAGATTCTCAGATTTCAAGGTAAACAAAGGTATAAAACCTTGAGTCTCACACACACTGAACATCTGTGTCCTGGTTTGGAGGGTTTGTAGATTCCTTGGCCTGTTGCCTTCGCTGAGCTGAATAATATTTTTTCACCAGGAGCTTAATTAACCCACTGGAATATGAAGTCAACTGTTTAATTACACAAAAGATTTCTTTAATTAAACAGCTCAGTCAGTGTTTCCCTATTAGACAAACAAACTGTGGTCTTTAACGTACTGACTGCAGGACAGAGTGTTCAATCAACTTTCAATTTAAATACGAATTTAAATTATTAAACACCGACAAATCCTATTTATTGAATTAATGAATCTGTTTAATTGTTCTGTTTTCTCGGCTCGTGTTCCATCATTTCATGCTCATTGTTCAAAGAGATTAGTTTAGTTAGGACAAGTTAATAATAATAATAATAAACTACCCATAATCCAAAGCAGTAAAGATCTGTGGAACTAGGTATAGTGTGAATTTAAAAATGGTTGAAAATAAAGTTCATATTGTTTGTGGGCTACAATTTGAGTCACATTTGTTCAGCCTGTATTTCTTTACATTTTGGAAAATGACAGTTTTGACGGATTCCAGAGCTTCATGTAGATGTACTGAAAACTCAGAGGAAGACTTTGATACAACTTTGATTGTCACACAAGCCCTGAAGCTCGATTGCTATGATTTTGTAAATGTATTTACTGTATATGAAGCATCAGAGATTATGATATCCTGGTAATTTAATCTAAAAACATATATCAACTTGAGCTAAAACATCACATGATTCCAATCGAACACAATAAAGTCTCAATAAGTTTTTAGAGACAAAGCGCAGAATAAAAACACGGGTGAGCTTTTTATAAACCTTTTTTTTTATTAGTGTTATGCATTGAATTTTCCAAAAAGAATGATTCATTTCTATTGATGAGACAGTTTTACAGTGATTGGGCTCCACACATAATATGTGACATGCAATTAAAGGAGAAAAATAGCAAAAAGAACTCATATTATTTTACATTCTTAACCTCTGCACCCTGAAATGATTTTCACCCTGAAGTAAAAAGAAAGACCCTCTTGATTCAGTTCAAGGAACCTGGATAAAAAACGTCCCCTTTCCACTGTAGAACTAAAGGGACCCCTGCCAGGCACTGGCCCCCGAACACTGCGGTGGTGTTGGCGGCTGATTTTATTCACCTCTCGTTCCTTTGGACTCGACCGTTCAGTCGGTAGCGTCGACTCCTCAGACGCCGCAGCGTTGCCGTGGTAACATTTCAACATATCCTAGTGCAAACGCCAAAAAAGACTGGAATGTATTCAATGAGTTTCTCTTCACAGTAAAAGTTGTGCTCGCAGCTGAGAAGAGCTCCGAAGAAGCTCGTCTGCCACTGGAGGGAAAGTTACCGTGGTGACGAGACGAGCTTCTTCTTATCGGTGAAACGTTCACCGAGCCGGAAACGTTCATTTCTAGATCTACTGGCAGGATTCAAGCGGGGCAGTTCTAATATCAGTTCACGAGGAAATGTCAGTTAACAGGCAAACGCTACGGCATCGTCACTGCGTTCAGGGAAAGTGAAGCCGTGTGTGGTGTTGGATGAAAGATACAAGTTTTTTATTCTAATAGATTCTGTGCGTCACTCAATGGATTTCATTAAACTCACCGAGTACACATCTTCAGCAAACTGCCAGTATAAACTCTTTTGTGTTAATGTTTCTATTCACGAGAAGATCACCCAACCTAAAGGAGAGTCTTTGCTTTCTGTTTTCTGGAGGGAGGATGAATGGCAGCTCTCAGACCTCTGAATGTTTCTGGGCTCCTGACAACAGAACATGTTTTGATAATCCAGTTTCTCAGTTGCAGCCTCTTTGGCTCGAGTCTCCCTCAAAAAACTAAAAATCAACCCATCGGTGGTTTGAGCCTCTGAGTTGAAACGTTTCAGGGGAAACGAGCCAAGATCTGATGAAGCCGTTTAACGTCCTTTCTTTTATATCCGTCTCATTCGCCCACTTCTACCTCTGTGTTAGGAAAATATACAGTTCATACACGTCCATGTAAGATAATACCTTCTCTTTATCACCTCTACTTAAAGAAACAACTTCTGAGTCTCACACTAAACCGAGGATGAATCTACACTGAACAACACGCCGCTCTACACACAACAAGGATCTCATGCAGCCAGAGTTAAACAAGGACACTAACTAACCTCCCACACAGATGACATGGTAATAGCCCTTTTCTGAGGCAGTTCACGAGCTGCGACGCCTCGAGACCGGTCCCGCTCAGAGACTCTTTTACACACAGAGGACGTATGGCTGTTGTTTCCATGAAGGGCCAATGAATTTAAGCCTAGTCCAGGATTTATGTCCCTGCTGTACACCCCCCCCCCAGGAATGTGGTGATGAGATAATTAAATCGAGGTGATTCTCCTCCGACGACTCGACGAAAACAAACTGCACTCGTCTCTACTTCTGCTCAACAACCTCCTCATGCATGAATCTAACACAGGTACCGATGAAGAGCAGCTGCTTTAGAGTAAATCCCTCTGCAGCTGAGTCTCCTATAGAGAGACACAAAAACATGCACGATGAACAACTACATGAAAATATAAATGGAGAAAAAGCGTTTAGTACTTATGAGGTTAGACATAAAGCAGATATTTTAGTTACAGTATCTAAATTCTTTGTTTTTAATTGCACGTCCCCCATTTTCTTATTCGATGCCCCCAGTTAATCTCAGACTCGATGTCTTCAGGCCGTGAGCACAGAGGATTTTTAGAAACATCGACCATCTTGCGTTTTGTCCCGTTGCTTTTAATATTCTGACCAGCACGTTGATAAACTGAGGCGTCAGGGCGGAGATCTGTTGCTAAACTCACAATGATCAAGTGGTTAGATTGTTGTTGTAGCTGTGGGGCCATAGTGACCATTAAGACCACTGTTATGTCCCAGAGCTGGTCTCAGGTCAGAGGAGGTGACATCAAACCAGATGGAGGATTTGAGGGGATGTAACAACCACACTGAAAAACCTTTGTCTGCAAATTTCCATCGACATCTTCCAGTAAAACTACTTCCTCACTTCTGTCGTACACACGGCTGCAGTTTGTTGTAGTGACGATATCAAACTTTGTGTCTCTATAACCGAGCTCCTGTGTGATCACGGCCCTGAGCCTGAAGAACCCTGAACCCTGAACCCTGAACCAGCTCATCGCACCACAGCCGATCTTTCTGGATCCAACGCACAGATTCTGTTGCCTGGAGACTCCCACAGAAACAGGAAACGTTTGTCTTGGGACATTTGGTGGATTCTCTTCTCTACCAAACAGACGCATGCTCAACATTTGAAAGGAATGTGTTAAGTATTTTTTTTTTTTAGACATGTGGCACAACCGGGGAGCAGCCCCAGTTCCTGCCTGTGCACAAAGTAGTTCAAAGACACATTTACGTCGTATAAACCGGGACTATATGAATCGACGACATGGTCTCACATCACAGACACGTAGAAAGACGCACACGTAGAAACACACACACACACAGTACATGTAGTACACTGAGACAATTATAACAATGGCTTTTCTTTTCTACGTACATTTTCTTTTACGTATACATTAGTATACATGTTTAAAGATACAAGAATGTCGAGGGTTCACAAACAGATATGCAGATACCGTCTATGTTTCATACAGAAAACAAACATGAGACAGAAAACTTTCAATGCTGAAATATTCTCTTCTTGTCATTTTAATTATTGCGATCTAAACAATATGGCTTTGTCTAGTGAAAGGTCCTATCTGAGCGAGGAAAGGAAAAGAAGGAGAACGTTCCCGTGATGATAATGGACAACTTCACCGTTTAACCCTTTGAGTTGTTCTAAGTCACAAACTCACGGAACACAATGTCTTCACCGTCAAACATCGTAACCGCATAACTGACCAGTGAAAAGCCACCGGGTCATTGAGGAATAACCAACATGCGTCGTTTTACCAATACATTTCCATACACGAAGGTAGTTTCACTCCGTGTACAGCACATATACTTAAATGCTATCGGACACATCACTAAGATATTTCCTTGGATTACGAGATGCAGGACACAGAATATAATCGGCTCTTAACGAGCTCTTCAGGCAGTGAGATGCGACGGCACAAGGACCAGTTAGTCTACTGTTTAATCTTCTACTCGTATTTAGCCACGGAATACTTCTGCAGGAACAGGCGCGTATGGTTTGAGTTTAGCGTTGGTCTTTGGGATGCATGCACACGCTGTAACGGCGGCGTCTCTCCTACGCGCCTCTCGCATGCAATAGAAACCAAGCTCGGCACGAGTGTCCAAGTGTCGGTGGCGACGAAAGAAATCGAAAAGGTCTCACCAGTATTTCTTTGGTCTCGATGTGGACGAACTTCAGACACAGAAAACTTATGCGTTTTGAAAGATGAGGAGAAAGGCTAACTGAAATAAATCACATTTTCCTTTTTGCATTGAAATAAATTGGCAGCACATTCACAAAAATACGAAATAAAAAATCCAGACGTTTGCATTCATGTGAGAGAAAGAAAGTAGAAAACATTAATAAAGAGTTCAAATGAAAAGCCACTTCATAGCAACAGTCAAGTGCTTAATGTAGAACCGACATTTAGATGGTGCGACAGAAATGACAACACGCACAGAACCGGCGACTCCAACTGTTTCCCTGTGGCTGATGCTTTGATTGTCTATGGGAACCACACAGAACTCACGATGACCTGGTCTGAGCTGCTTCAATCTGTAATTTCAGGCTAAACAGCAGTGATTTATTTTCCAAATCAGGGTTTTTACACAAGGTCAGAGAGTTGTTTACTTGCATGAAAGATACTTTGAGTCCAAATTGGTAAATTGAAATGAGTTCTGGACATGTTCCAGACTTTAAGTTTTACCTTTCTAACCCGATGGAAGTCTGACACGCTCAGAACGTCCAGCTTTCGACAAACTAGAGGTGGAAGTGGGAGATAAATGAAACTTTTTGTCTTCAGCAAACTGATCTTTGGAAGCTCGGAGCCGGTGAATTGTGTTTTTTAAGTTGTCCTGAGGACAGTTCAGTCCTCAGGACGTTGATGTGTGATGTATCAGCCAACCTCCAAATCAAATACACTAAAGTGTCCGGTCTTGTATCTTTGAACGCGTGTCTACATGCTCCCGACGACTCCAATGAAACCCTCATTTACAATCCCTCTGCAAGAGGAGGTGATATGAAGGCACATGTCCTAAAAACTCAAATGCTGATTTCATATATATATATATATATTTTTTTTAATATAAAGACCTACACCAGGTTCATAAAAGTAGAAAACACCCATTGAAACAAAGGATACATGCTCCATCTACTGGAAAACATGGTGGCAGTGGAAAAAAACCACAGAGGCAAGAACACACACATGTCCACTGGCCGTCTTTAAGGGAATACTGTCCTCCATTGGTCACCATTGCTTGGCAACAGATGATGAACAACCAATCAAATTGTCTGATCCTAATGGGTAAAAAACAAAACGAGGAAAGGACAAAAAAAAAAATCTTTCTTATCGTAGGAAATGTGCTAAGTGGCAGTTGAAAGGTTGTACGGCAATTGTGGTGAACAAAATGACGCCATCGTCGAGGAGTAGAAAAAGAACGTAAACGGTTTCTAGAAAGGCAGTGAGTAGCCTCTAACAGTTTGGCAAGAACCCCCCCCCCCCCCCCCCCCCCCTCCCCCGATGACTTCTACGTGCCCCAGATCTACGCTCAGCCCCTTCCTGCGTACAAACACCCCCGTCAGGTCGAGTCCCCCCAGCCTGTCGTCAACCTTCATCCCTTCATCCCAAAGTCCCTGACACAAAGATCCCCTCCTCCCTTTGCCCCACAGCCTGGCCCGGGCCAGACTGGACCCTGAACTCAGGGCTGGTTGGATTTGTTTCTCTCTGTTGTTTTACTTTTTGAACATGTCCTGTAGGGGTCCGGGCAGATACTTGAGCACGGTGTCGAGGATGCTCTCCTCGTCTTCCTCGTCGTCGTCTCCGCAGCCTCTCGGGATGGCCTTCTTCGGACGGGTCAGCGAGCCCTCGCACGCCTGCTCCATTGCTGCCTTCTCCTCCGCCTCCTTCTCCTCCTTCTTCTTCAGCCCATACTGAACGGAGAGAGAGAGACAGAATGAGGATACGTTGAATGACAAGTATGAAGGGATATCAGTTCTTCAATTATGGCCCAATAAGTGTTATTAAGGTCACAGATTTCAAGGTGTTCATGAGATATCATATTCAGGAATGGGATGAATGGACAGACGACCTGAAGACCTAATGGCTGTGAAGGCCGTGGTTTTCTCTGGCCACAGCGAAGGAGACATAATAAAACATTTCAGTTTTATGAGTGGAGCAGAAACCTGCTGCCACGTTGACTCATCCCTGGATTCCCCATCAGAATAAAACAGAAAACAATATCAGTGGCACAGAAAAAAGACGAGGTTTCACCCGTCCTTGGCTTTTTTTAGTGACGCACATCCAGATCTTTGCTCTGTGATATGAGAAACAATCTATAACCAAAGCATCAGAAGCTTCTCAGAAGTTCAGGAACCCTCAGTTTGTTCAGCTCTTACATTCGAAAAGGCAGAAATCTGTGTGTGAGAGTTTTCTCACCTTGTCCCTGATGGTCTGCCGAACCTTTTCCCTCTCGGCCTCCATGCGGGCGTGCTTGGCCTTCCTCTCGTCCTCCTGCTGCCTCAGCGCCTCCTGACGCTCCTCCTCCTTCTTGGATGCGTCCGGGTCCTTCTCCTCCTCCCCACCCAGCATCTTGCCCATGTCTTTGGTGGCCCCTGCACAGAAGAAACATGCACAGTTAGATTCCACTCTGCGAATATTGGTCTACAGCCAAGTCAGGTCTAAATATGTTGATGTAGTTTTGTGGCTTCAGTTGATTCTTTCATGTAAACTGAAAATATCTCCCTTCGCTCTCTTTTAAACCGGTGGCTGCAGGTGTTGTGCTCATGGGCACTCAAGCACTTGTAGTTCCTTGGAGAGGAAGAACATATTTGGTCACATTAAGGTCTTGTGAATGCAAACATGTGAAGGCACAAATCAAGGGTTGAAGTTATTCCTCCTGTCAGGAACTAGCTGAATTCAAACTACACAAATGAAAACACACAACAATGGACACTGTCTTGTTCCACTATGAAAACACAACGTCAGCAGTTTTGGGGATTATACGGCAACAGGGTTTTTCCTGAGGATCCTCGAGGCGTCTTGGAACGAGCCAATTGGAAAAGCTTCAAAGAACCAGGGAGACAGAGGAAGACACATTGTCCTGTCCGGTGTCAACCATCTGTCAGCTGCACCTGAACCTCAGCGCGGAGCCACGAGGCCTCGTCACTTTATGGCACAAGAGCGTTCAGGAAGTGATCTGAGCCTTTAGAGAATCTGATCACTGCAAATGGAGGATACACTGAAACAGGATATACAGTTATTTCAACTTTTAGTTAAAATAATAAATCACTTTAACTGATTAAACTTCTCAAATGTGCTTCTCTGTGTTTGTACCTTAATTAATTGAATATTAACAGTTTGAAAATGTTGGTTGGACGAACAAGCAGTTTGACCAAATCAGATTTGAGTCTGGGAAATTATTTCAGGTTCTTCCCACAATGTTCTGACACTTCCTGATTGGCTGCAGGTTCCCGGGTCTCGCCCCTCCACACTGGTTCCCTCACTCTCCCCTCTGCTCTTGAACCAGCTTCACCTCTTCCTGTGAGACAGAGGCCATTTTGCAGATGTGAAAGCGACTCCCTCTGGCCTATCGATGTGGCTGTTGTTACCTCCCCGTGGTCGATAGTAAATACAGGACCACCTGAGAGAGTATGAATTATGGATCTTCCAGCAGAGAGAAAACTTCATCTGGGTATTGATCTGCCCCTCAGAGCCTGGTGAGCACAGAGCCTGGCCGGCGGCGGCCTGGTTCTCCGTCCAGTGCCTTTCCAGAAGCGTTGCTCCACATGTGAGGAGAGTGATGAGGAAAGGACATAAAGAAGAGAGACTCCAGAGGATTGTTTTCCTTGAAACATTAAATATTGAGGTTTGAATCTATAACTGATACATAAACAGTGCCATCAGTTATTTTATTCAAATTGCATAACTCTAAATTTATAGGTATTTTTGCAGAAATCAAAGTTGTATTTTCTGTTATTAACTCGAGGGTTGTTGGTGCAAAACCATGTTTCAGGTATATTTGCATGTACGTGCACTATTGTTCTATATGTTGTGTGATAAGTTAAAGGTTTTTCTTTGGCTCAGTAAACTATACCTTACCTTAACTTACCTTAACTTACCTGTAAATCCCTCTACTCCCTTAGCACATACATTGTAAAGTGTGAAATCTATTTCACGAATTCAAGAAGTCTGCTGTGTGGCTTTTGTTCTGAAAGTTAACGACTGAAACAGAAACTTGGGAGCCAGAGAGGTTATTAAACATTAATGGTTCAATCATTGCTATTGATTTCCTCCCTATCAACCCTGGGAGATATACTGTGGTCGTCCAGGTTTATGTGGCTGTAAAACCTGAATTATATCCCACAATGAAGCCCAGCGGAGGCAAAGAGAGGATTTCTGAGTGAATTGCTCTGAAGAATTGTGGCTTTAAGGACTGGACGGGTTCCTTCTTGGGTTGGTGAGCCCGGTGGGGGGGGGCTGTCGCTCTGCAGCACACTCACACATTGGAGCTAATTGCCCTGCAGCGTCGTTTCATCCGCAGAAAACCTGGAGATGACAAATTAGCTCACCGTCGGGGGCGGAGGGGCTGAAATGTGAAATGTGAAATGTTTTCCCCGCACACACGGGGGGGGGGGGGGGGGGGGGGGGGGGGGGGGGGGTTAAGGTCACACTGTCCATTCAGGGGGCTTCCTTGTTTTGACACAGACAGACACACAACATATTGTCCCTGAATTATGCATAGATGTGTGTTTTCATGCACATAAAGGGCAAGTGTGCTCAGGTGGTGGTGACACACACACACACACGCACACACACACGCACACACACACACACACACACACACACACACACACACACACACACATATCTCATTTTTCAAGGCTGTAACTTCCAGATCTAATCAAAGTTTTTGGCTTTGCCCTGTTCATCACCAGACGTCAGGCTTCACGATCTGAGTGAGGCCGGTCCGTCACTGTCCCAGACGACAGGAACAATTCTGCAGAAACTTTTAACCTCATTCAACTTTTGCAGCAGATGACACGAAGGCTTCAGATTTCTGCTCTTTGTGTTTGCAGAGTTTAAAGCGACACCAGCGTCTCTGTGATGTAAAACACAGGCCGGAGAGACGTCTGCTTTCACCAGACACCAGACGACATCGTAAGTGTTCTCACTTGTTGGGAAACCACAGATCACACCGGAGGTCTCTGCTGCCCCAACACTGCCCCCAGCGTTCCTGTGAGTTTACTTCTGAGGACGTGCACGACTGAAGCATCAAACGTACACAAGATACACCGGCAGCCGAGATGCTCACAAGTAGTACGATAAATGAAACGGGAGAATCATCCACTCTCATTTACTCTTTGACCCATCAGCGTCTTTACCCTTCACATGTTCCATTCATCCATCCCCCTCCTCCGTCTTTTTCTGTCCTACTCGTCCTCCTCCCTCCTCCTCTGTTTTTGTTTCCCTTTCACTTGAGGTGATATTTGATTAATCTTCCTCTTCTCTTCCCCTTCCTCCTCCACTTGTTTACTCTCCTCCTTTCTTCTCGTCTCTTTTCTTCAGAATTTCTCTCCAGCTTTCAATCCTTTCACCACAGAACCACCCACTTTAACACACTAACATCGTCCACAATCCTCGTCTTTCCTTCGCCGTCTCATTCCTCCACCCCCCCCCCCCCCTGTCCATTAGAGGCCAGCTGACAGATTTGCTCGGCAGACAAAGGTGAGCAATTCCAGGCTAAGTGCTCAAGCGGCCGCAGTCCTCGTGTTGTGCGTGCAGTCGCTCATTACTTCATTCAGTCGGTCCGTGGGCTGCGTCTTTGTGCCAAAGAGGTTTTAATACACAAAGGCTCCGGGTCTGAAGAGGCGGAGATATGGTGGCATTATGGGTAAAGAGTCGCACAACAGACGCACAAACAGACACACACTCGGCAGCGGAGAGAGTTACCGTGGATACGATTTGATTGATGGTGTAGAAGCTGAGTGAAGTGAATGAAAACAGTGAGACAGTCAGAGTGAAACCTGTGATTACGTGGAACTGAGCAGTTTTAAGCTGAATGGAATTTTATAAGATAAATTACAGGGAGGTGTGGCCAAGATAAAGAAATGAAATGGACATAAATGTATGTGAATGTGTATGTGTTAAAAACTCATGATGACTATGATGATTGAGAAAATCTTTCTTTGGTTTTCTTTGATAATTATAATAATATTTTAAGTATATAGCAGATTTACGACACAGTTACAACGATAAATCAAAATTTATAATTAAAACTATGGAGATATTGGGGCAGAAATATGAGAAAAAGTGCAACAAAATGAAAAACAACTTTAGAATAAAATGAAAAATTCCAAAATGAATAAAAAAACCATAAGTTAAGATCCGATAGAAGCATAATTTGAATATTAAAAGGCTTTAAGGTACGAGATATCCTCTGTCTTTAGTTTTTCATGGACAGAGGGAGATGAGGTTGAATGTTTGTCGGTGGATCGTGGGGGGGGGGGGGCGATGTTACTGGAGCAAATACTCGGAGGTGAAGAGGTTAAGTAAATCCTCATCCAGAGCCGAGGCCACGGAGCAAAGACGGCGTCTCCTGAACGAGAGGATGTCACGTAATGTTTATCTGACGCAGCAAACTGGGCACCGACGAATCTGAGCCGCTGAACCCTTCACCACTGGAGCAGAGATTTACACAGAGATGGAGAGAATGTAAGAAGGAGAGGAAGACAGGATGAAGTGATAGGTTTCTATTCAAGATCGAGAATGAGAAAAAATAAATGCATCATTTTAAAATAAGAAGATAACTACACAAAACTGTTGTTAGTAAACGACAACCTGACAGAAATTGTACATTTAATTTCATATTTGCAGCCAATCTGTTGGATGATTTTGTTATTGTACCCAGAGAAGAAACTTCACAAAACTAAGAGAGAGCTTTAGGGGAAATTCTAAATAATAATAATTGTAAATAATTAACTTTTCTGCAGGATTACTTAAAAACTTCAATGGACGTATAAGGGAGGAGAGAAGAAAGGTGACGGTTGAGCTGAGGAAAGACAAAGAACGTGAAGCTGGTTCAGAGACGAAGAGCAAACCGAAGTCTTCAGAGAGACTCCTCCCCCCCCCCCTCAGATGGACGACACTGCAGCTGGATCATCTGTTAGAGGCTCATCTAACTAATGGACGACCTCCACTGTGAGATGACGCCCTCATAAGACACGTGAGCGCCTGGAACGGGGGAGAAATCAACCACATCGATCAGAATTCGGACGGTTTCGTGGTTACATCACTGCTGAAGTGCTCTTGAGCTGTGGTGTGGTGTGAAGCTGTGTCTGTGTCGTTGTCTCTGGTCAACTAATCAACCTGCCTGTGGCTTCCTGTTATTGCAGCGTCCTCGCCTGCTCATCCTCACCTCGCCTGCACAGGAAATGAAACGGCGAGCTCCGCCCGCCTGGTCTGGAGCAGTTCACGCAGATGTTCCCGAGATTATCTCAATATTATCTTTTATTTGATTTTCTTTATGAGAAAAGGCGAAGTTCACACGTTTGATTTCCCCGTAA